>NC_092288.1:14452728-14482728 GCF_036320965.1 Panulirus ornatus | reverse complement strand
AACTGTCATCATGATTATATTCCACAATACTTAGGAGAATTCCAAGGAACTTGTGGGTAATTAAAGGACCAATGGAGAACAATACTTAGCTTAGAACAATAGGGTCATAGAGAATCATCTAATTAAAGAGGATTTTAGAATTTTCAGGAGATAACATCTATCTACTTGTGTATCTACTCTATCTCTTATCTCTAACCTTAGTTCATTGCATATGAGATGGTCGACCACATATATACAGAAGAGGGGGGTGGGGGGTTTAGGGTACCCTCAGTACTGTTTACTGATAAAGAAGGAAATGGGTCGACTGAAGCCCCTATGAGGATAGAGTTGCTATCTTCAAGTAGATAAGACTGTGATAAGATAATATAGAACTCCTTTTTTTTTTTTTTTTTTTTTTTTTTTTTATACTTTGTCGCTGTCTCCCGCGTTTGCGAGGTAGCGCAAGGAAACAGACGAAAGAAATGGCCCCCCCCCCCCCATACACATGTACATACACACGTCCACACACGCAAATATACATACCTACACAGCTTTCCATGGTTTACCCCAGACGCTTCACATGCCTTGCTTCAATCCACTGACAGCACGTCAACCCCTGTATACCACATGACTCCAATTCACTCTATTTCTTGCCCTCCTTTCACCCTCCTGCATGTTCAGGCCCCGATCACACAAAATCTTTTTCACTCCATCTTTCCACCTCCAATTTGGTCTCCCTCTTCTCCTCGTTCCCTCCACCTCCGACACATATATCCTCTTGGTCAATCTCTCCTCACTCATTCTCTCCATGTGCCCAAACCATTTCAAAACACCCTCTTCTGCTCTCTCAACCACGCTCTTTTTATTTCCACACATCTCTCTTACCCTTACGTTACTTACTCGATCAAACCACCTCACACCACACATTGTCCTCAAACATCTCATTTCCAGCACATCCATCCTCCTGCGCACATCTCTATCCATAGCCCACGCCTCGCAACCATACAGCATTGTTGGAACCACTATTCCCTCAAACATACCCATTTTTGCTTTCCGAGATAATGTTCTCGACTTCCACACATTTTTCAAGGCTCCCAAAATTTTCGCCCCCTCCCCCACCCTATGATCCACTTCCGCTTCCATGGTTCCATCCGCTGACAGATCCACTCCCAGATATCTAAAACACTTCACTTCCTCCAGTTTTTCTCCATTCAAACTCACCTCCCAATTGACTTGACCCTCACCCCTACTGTACCTAATAACCTTGCTCTTATTCACATTTACTCTCAACTTTCTTCTTCCACACACTTTACCAAACTCAGTCACCAGCTTCTGCAGTTTCTCACATGAATCAGCCACCAGCGCTGTATCATCAGCGAACAACAATTGACTCACTTCCCAAGCTCTCTCATCCCCAACAGACTTCATACTTGCCCCTCTTTCCAGGACTCTTGCATTTACCTCCTTTACAACCCCATCCATAAACAAATTAAACAACCATGGAGACATCACACACCCCTGCCGCAAACCTACATTCACTGAGAACCAATCACTTTCCTCTCTTCCTACACGTACACATGCCTTACATCCTCGATAAAAACTTTTCACTGCTTCTAACAACTTGCCTCCCACACCATATATTCTTAATACCTTCCACAGAGCATCTCTATCAACTCTATCATATGCCTTCTCCAGATCCATAAATGCTACATACAAATCCATTTGCTTTTCTAAGTATTTCTCACATACATTCTTCAAAGCAAACACCTGATCCACACATCCTCTACCACTTCTGAAACCGCACTGCTCTTCCCCAATCTGATGCTCTGTACATGCCTTCACCCTCTCAATCAATACCCTCCCATATAATTTACCAGGAATACTCAACAAACTTATACCTCTGTAATTTGAGCACTCACTCTTATCCCCTTTGCCTTTGTACAATGGCACTATGCACGCATTCCGCCAATCCTCAGGCACCTCACCATGAGTCATACATACATTAAATAACCTTACCAACCAGTCAACAATACAGTCACCCCCTTTCTTAATAAATTCCACTGCAATACCATCCAAACCTGCTGCCTTGCCGGCTTTCATCTTCCGCAAAGCTTTTACTACCTCTTCTCTGTTTACCAAATCATTTTCCCTAACCCTCTCACTTTGCACACCACCTCGACCAAAACACCCTATATCTGCCACTCTGTCATCAGACACATTCAACAAACCTTCAAAATACTCATTCCATCTCCTTCTCACATCACCGCTACTTGTTATCACCTCCCCATTTACGCCCTTCACTGAAGTTCCCATTTGCTCCCTTGTCTTACGCACCCTATTTACCTCCTTCCAGAACATCTTTTTATTCTCCCTAAAATTTACTGATAGTCTCTCACCCCAACTCTCATTTGCCCTTTTTTTCACCTCTTGCACCTTTCTCTTGACCTCCTGTCTCTTTCTTTTATACTTCTCCCACTCAATTGCATTTTTTCCCTGCAAAAATCGTCCAAATGCCTCTCTCTTCTCTTTCACTAATACTCTTACTTCTTCATCCCACCACTCACTACCCTTTCTAAACAGCCCACCTCCCACTCTTCTCATGCCACAAGCATCTTTTGCGCAATCCATCACTGATTCCCTAAATACATCCCATTCCTCCCCGACTCCCCTTACTTCCATTGTTCTCACCTTTTTCCATTCTGTACACAGTCTCTCCTGGTACTTCCCCACACAGGTCTCCTTCCCAAGCTCACTTACTCTCACCACCTTCTTCACCCCAACATTCACTCCTCTTTTCTGAAAACCCATACTAATCTTCACCTTAGCCTCCACAAGATAATGATCAGACATCCCTCCAGTTGCACCTCTCAGCACATTAACATCCAAAAGTCTCTCTTTCGCACGCCTGTCAATTAACACGTAATCCAATAACGCTCTCTGGCCATCTCTCCTACTTACATAAGTATACTTATGTATATCTCGCTTTTTAAACCAGGTATTCCCAATCATCAGTCCTTTTTCAGCACATAAATCTACAAGCTCTTCACCATTTCCATTTACAACACTGAACACCCCATGCATACCAATTATTCCCTCAACTGCCACATTACTCACCTTTGCATTCAAATCACCCATCACTATAACCCGGTCTCGTGCATCAAAACCGCTAACACACTCATTTAGCTGCTCCCAAAACACTTGCCTCTCATGATCTTTCTTCTCATGCCCAGGTGCATATGCACCAATAATCACCCACCTCTCTCCATCAACTTTCAATTTTACCCATATTAATCGAGAATTTACTTTCTTACATTCTATCACATACTCCCACAACTCCTGTTTCAGGAGTATTGCTACTCCTTCCCTTGCTCTTGTCCTCTCACTAACCCCTGACTTCACTCCCCAGACATTTCCAAACCACTCTTCCCCTTTACCCTTGAGCTTCGTTTCACTCAGAGCCAAAACATCCAGGTTCCTTTCCTCAAACATACTACCTATCTCTCCTTTTTTCACATCTTGGTTACATCCACACACATTTAGGCACCCCACTCTGAGCCTTCGAGGAGGATGATCACTCCCCGCGTGACTCCTTCTTCTGTTTCCCATTTTAGAAAGTTAATACAAGGAGGGGAGGATTTCCGGCCCCCCGCTCCCGTCCCCTCTAGTCGCTTTCTACGACACGCGAGGAATACGTGGGAAGTATTCTTTCACCCCTATCCCCAGGGATAATATACATATATATATACATATACACACACACACACACACACACACACATATGCACATACACACACACACACACACATACATATATATACATATGAAAAATGTAAGAACAATTTAGAAACAAACTTTTAGCTTGAAATGAATGAAAAAAAAAATGAATGAATGTCACATAATGGTTCAACCTCTGGCTATGGAAAAGGAAATGTACAATTTATTCACACAAACGTCAATAGCAGTTCTCATCAATTTCACCACTGTGTCAGTAAGCTTCAATGTCTAAGCTACATTTTTCTCCAACTTCACTATTTTCTTGTCAAAAACACCATGCATGAAAACTATCACTCCATTAACACAACTATAAACATTTACTTCCCCTTTAAAAGTTCTGGGGAAGTCTGTCTCGATACACTGCGGCGAGGCGACGCGACGCTGACACAATCACTGTCACAATATCACTTCTGCCTCCTCAAGTCAATCTCTCAGCCACAGTGCAGGCCTTCATCGTCGAAATCGGTCTTCTTCCTCATTTGCCGAACCCGTCCTCCAGCGCGCTCTCCACCCAGCACCTCGTCCACGTCCTGAGAGAGATGAGTGCGGTTCAGCAGGGCCGAGCCTTTGCTGGTGTGAAGGTGGCAACGGGAGAGATCTTGAGTGTGGCAGTTATGGTCCTCCAAGATCAAGTCTGAAGAAAACGAAGAGAAGGATCTTGCAGTTGTCATCAGTTTCAATCTGAAGTATACTAAAAGAATGCACTGTGCTGTAGCATGGAATAACACAGACTAATCCCTGCGTTTCAAAGCTCGGAACTTCGTCGACGAAACACTTCACAACAATTCTATTCCTCCTATCCCCCCAAAAAAGGATAGTAAAATGGAATAAATGTATATACCCAAAATTCATTTGATAGATAGATACTTTGACAGTTTTATTAAAAAGTTATACATGGATAGATATACCCAAACTTCATTTGATAAATAGATACTTTGACAGTTTTATTAAAAAGTTATACAAAGATAGATATACCCAAACTTCATCTGATAGATAGATACTTTGACAGCTTTATCAAAAAGTTATATATAAATAGATATGTACATGATATATAACCATTGTGTTCAAAATTAAATAACCTGTGTATCTTTGATGACGAATGAACGATTCAGGGAGAGAAAACAGCATGATGAACAAAACGAAACGACCATTGAGAGACCAACACAAAATGAATGATGAAATCAGAAAAAAAAGAATGATACATATTGCACCTGAAACTCACATCCTTTCAATAATGAATGCATGAATAACAAACGAAGAACACGAGAACATCAATTATAATGTTATACAGGAGAGGCAATGATAATAATTAGTACTTTTAATGCAATCCTCATTCCAATCCCCACACACCACCTACCCCACCACACCCCACACATCCCCCACACACACCACCCCATCATCACCCCGCCACCACCTACCCCACACCCCACACATCCCCCACACACCACCCCATCATCACCCCGCCACCACCTACCCCACACTCCACACCCCACACACACCACCCCATCACCACCCTGCCACCACCACCCCACACTCCACATCCCCCCACACACCACCCCATCATCACCCCGCCACCACCACCCCACACCCCACATCCCCCCACACACCACCCCATCACCACCCTGCCACCACCACCCCACACTCCACATCCCCCCACACACCACCCCATCATCACCCCGCCACCACCACCCCACACCCCACATCCCCCCACACACCACCCCATCACCACCCTGCCACCACCACCCCACACTCCACATCCCCCCACACACCACCCCATCATCACCCCGCCACCACCACCCCACACCCCACATCCCCCCACACACCACCCCATCACCACCCTGCCACCACCACCCCACACTCCACATCCCCCCACACACCACCCCATCATCACCCCGCCACCACCACCCTACACACCACCCCACACTCCACACTCCACACCCCCCACTCCCCCTCTCTCTAATAATTAAGAGCCAAGAATAAATCCATACTGCAAATGTTGATCAAAACGAATGCCAGTGCGATGTCTGGCAGCCTTAATTAGCATCATAGATTTAGAGTGAGGTGGTTAGCATAGATTTAGAATGAGGTGGATAGCATAGATTTAGAATGAGGTGGTTAGCATAGATTTAGAGTGAGGTGGTTAGCATAGATTTAGAATGAGGTGGCTCCACGATAGACGATTGCGAGGATAGACAAGTCGCGTATATAGAAAGTTGTATCACTTAGACATGCTCCGTGCGCAAGAACAGCAGGATATAGAAACAAACAAAAAACGGCAGGTGGTACACCACTTTTGATAGTATAGATAAGATCTGATGAGCTGTGGTTAATACAGGCATTTAGCTTTTAGCTTGTGAGTATCTCTTTGAGTATCTACAGATACTTTTCTTTTGCTGCATTGGTGGTGATTCCTTGTCTGTTGCTGTGGTTATATATATATATATATATATATATATATATATATATATATATATATATATATATATATATATATATATATATATATATATATATATATATATATATATATATATATCCCTGGGGATAGGGGAGAAAGAATACTTCCCACGTATTCCCTGCGTGTCGTAGAAGGCGACTAAAAGGGAAGGGAGCGGGGGGCTGGAAATCCTCCCCTCTCGTTTTTTTTTAATTTTCCAAAAGAAGGAACAGAGAAGGGGGCCAGGTGAGGATATTCCCTCAAAGGCCCAGTCCTCTGTTCTTAACGCTACCTCGCTATCGCGGGAAATGGCGAATAGTATGAAAAAAAAAAAAAAAAAAAATATATATATATATATATATATATACACATATATATAGGTCGTTGTAGATATCTTTTTCTATAGTTATGGATATCTTTTCATGGTCGTAGGTATCTTTTCATGGTCGTAGATATCTTTTTATTGTCGTAGATATCTTTTCATGGTCGTAGGTATCTTTTCATGGTCGTAGATATCTTTTTATTGTCGTAGATATCTTTTCATGGTCGTAGATATCTTTTTATTGTCGTAGATATCTTTTCATGGTCGTGGATATCTTTTCATGGTCGTGGATATCTTTTCGACCTATCTTACCTAATTCATCCTAGTTTCAGCTATGTATAATTCACTAAACTCCTCAGATTTTTTTTTCATAATATTTTTCCCCTCACCTATGTACACTCCAGCTGGGAAAATCTAAGACTTACTGGGGGAAAAAAAGGAAAATGAAGAAAATGATGAAGAAAAAGAAGAAAAATGAAGAAAAATGAAGAAAAATGAAGAAATTGAAAAATGAAGAAATGAAAGATAAAGAAAATGAAGAAAAATAAGGAAAAATGAAGAAAATGAAGAAAAGATGAAAATGAAGAATGAAGAAAATGAAGAAAAATGAGGAAAATGAGACAAATGAAGAAAATGAAGAAAATGAAGCAAATGAAAAAAATGAGGGAAAAATAAAGAAAATGAAAGTACACTGCATTCTATAAGCCTACCAGAAGGCCACCAACTTCCCTCTTCAGGGAAACCTCCAGCACTCATAAGTTTCTCGAGCAAATGGACACAAACGTTCATTTAATGAATTAAAAGTTGGTTTATTGACCACCACAGCAGGAGGAGGTCTTGCCTGCCGCTGTACTTCACGCTCTCGATAACAGATGGCGGTGTGGGTCTGCTGGCCTGGATGTTCCAGTCCACCACAACACAACCACCACCTCCCTCTTCTCCCTCCCTTCTCCCTCTTCTCCCATCCTCCACCCTCCTTTCTCCCTCTTCTCCCATCCTCCTCCCTCCCTTCCCCCTCTTCTCCCATCCTCCTCCTCCCTTCCTTCTCCCGTTTCTCCCATCCTCCTCCTCCTCCTTCCCTTCTCCCTCTTCTCCCATCCTCCACCCTCCCTCCCTTCCCCCTCTTCTCCCATCCTCCTCCTCCTCCCTCCCTTCTCCCTCTTCTCCCATCCTCCACCCTCCATTCCTTCTCCCTCTTCTCCCATCCTCCTCCCTCCCTTCTCCCTCTTCTCCCATCCTCCTCCCTCCCTACCTTCTCCCTCTTCTCCCATCCTCCACCCTCCATTCCTTCTCCCTCTTCTCCCATCCTCCTCCTCCCTCCATACTCCCTCTTCTCCCATCCTCCACCCTCCATTCCTTCTCTCTCTTCTCCCACCACCTCCTCCCTTCCTTCCTTCTCCCTCTTCTCCCATCCTCCTCCCCCCCTTCTCCCTCTTCTCCCATCCTCCACCCTCCATTCCTCAATAACCCAATTTCCTCTACCTTCTGTAACCACATATAACTTAAAGAGGAATACATTAGCTAATGGGTTATCTTAAATGGACTTCTCTCTTTCATTTATCTGTCTCTGATTATCACGGGAAATGTCAGAAAAAAATAGATGAAATAGTAAAATGGTATCCATACTCCATTTTTTTTCTTTATCCGTCTTCATATATTTGCGTTGCACAAAAGTTCCACCTAATTCTTTGTGACTCTGTGTATCTCTGTACAGAGTCCTTATATAGATGCCACAAGCTTCAATTACCAAAAACTAATAAGACAAAATCATGATGCTGAACTCTGTTAATACCTTCTCATATCTAATAACACTCATGTCTACCTTCACGTAAAGAGATTCTAAACCCTTAGCCCAAAAATGGAACTTAACCACTCACGTCTACCTTCCTATAAAGAGATTCTAAGCCCTTAGAACTTACGTTACATCGAAGACACAGTCACATAGCTAGCTCATCTTTTCTTGTAGGTCTGGGGCCAGGTTAGCTTCACTCCATTACCCTGAGTGAAGGAACTTTGATAAGCCAGAGATATTCGCATGATGTTGATGAAGATCAATTGGTACTCAAAATAACTCTTTTCTTCTGCCGTGTAGAAGAAGGTCGTCTAGAATGTCTCTCTCTTTAGCTACAGCAGAGAAGACACTGACTGAACATAAACCATCGGATTTAATGGTCATTTTCTATGGTATTTAGCTTTCATTATGACCCACAGTGGTCTAGAATGTCTCTCTCATTAGCCACAGCAGAGACGACACTGACTGAACGTAAACCATCGGATTTAATGGTCATTTTGTGCGGTATTTAGCTCTCATTATGACCACAGTGGTCTAGACGATGATGTATACGTCAGTTCCAATAGCTCAGTAATGGACAGCAAGTCATTAGACTCGTTAGCTTCATGGCTAATTTTGATGGATGATTACCTATGATCGCTACAGAGCGAAGATGCTGGACATGACCTGACCTTATCCCTTCTCTTAGATAGCGTAATTCAGGTCAGGTCAGGTCAGGTCAGGTCAGGTTAGCTCGATATTGGACAGGAGGTCATTAGACTCGTTAGCTTCATGGCTAATTTTGATGGATAATTACCTATGATCGCTACAGAGCGAAGCTTCTGGACATGACCTGACCTTATCCCTTCTCTTAGATAGCGTAATTCAGGTCAGGTCAGGTCAGGTCAAGACTGACCCTGTAGAGTAAACGCAGTAAACGCTTTATGTCTTGTTACGGGGGGTTGCCCATCACCTTCAGGAGAGAGCGGGGGAGACGCCCTTAGTAATGCACTGCTCATCCTTCGCAGTGCCGCCCAAGATCCTGGACTCCAACACCAGCATGGACACGGAGGTGCAGGAAGCTGACGAGGTGAGGCTCTTCTGCGGGGCCAGCGGGAAGCCGGACCCCACCTACAAGTGGAGACGGGAGGACTCCAAGCTGATCGACGCATATGGCAAGACAGGTGAGTCTAGCGGGGGAGGATAAGTGAGGGTGGGGAGAGGAGAGTTGGGGAGGTGAGGTGAGGGTGGGGTTGGGGAGGATAGGTTAGGGAGAGGTTGGGGGGGATAGGTGAGGTGAGGGTGGGGTTGGGGAGGATAGGTGAGGGTGGGGTTGGGGAGGATAGGTTAGGGAGAGGTTGGGGGGGATAGGTGAGGTGAGGGTGGGGTTGGGGAGGATAGGTGAGGGTGGGGAGAGGCGGGGAGGATAGGTGAGGGAGAGGAGAGTTGGGGATGATAGGTGAGGTTGGGAAGATATGGGGAGGATAGGTGAGGGCGGGGAGAGGCGGGAAGGATAGGTGAGCGTGGGGAGAGGTGGGGAGGATAGGAGAGGGTGGGAGAGGCGGGGAGGATAGGAGAGGGTGGGGAGAGGCGGGAAGGATAGGTAGGGGTGGGGAGACGGGTAGAGGGGTGTGGGGAAAGATGGTGGGGAGACGGGTAAAGGGTTTGGGGAGAAGTGTGTGTGGATGTCAGATGGGGCAAGTATTATTACTGTACATGTGTGTGTGCGTGTGTGTGTGTGTGTGTGTGTGTGTGCGTGTGTTTGTGTGTGTGTGTGTGCGTGTGTTTGTGTGTGTGTGTGTGTCATGTCATGCCAATAAGAACTGAAAAACAAACGCCTTTTGATCATGTCTCAACCTCCAAATGATCGGGCTATGTTTGAACAGTTCTTCTTCTTCCCTCTAGCTGCTCTCTCCTTTGTGCTCTGATAGACTATTCCCTTTGTAGTAGATCTTACTGAGTACTTGACTTCATGCAGTGGTGGTTTTGAGACAGATGAAAAGAGAAATGATCTCATTCCTAATTACCCCTTGTGACGCGATCGCGATTGGTGTAATCACTTCACCTCAAACATATAATCAAGTATTTCTCGAGGGTATTAAAGGCTAATTGCGGTAATTGCTATGATTCCAATTAACAGTCGAACTCAGTGATCTATTCATTCTATCTGATAAACTGTGACTTTGCTGTAATTATATATATATATATATATATATATATATATATATATATATATATATATATATATATATATATATATATATATATATATATATATATATATATATATATATATTCCTATGAGTCCACGGGGAAAATGAAACACGAAAAGTTCCCAAGTGCACTTTCGTGTAATAATCACATCATCAGGTGAAATACAAGAAAGAAATATAACTGTCAGTTGATATACAACGAAGACTATCATTTGGACCATGGCTTAATGTTGTGCATCGACAAATGAGACCATCATAATAGATTTTTTGAAAATGGCACCCATTCATATCCATTCCCGGATCATACCTATGATACATTCACAAACAAAAATCGAATTCACAAGATCCTGAAAAAAGAAATGTAAATTCATTGGCGTCTCTCGTTCTTGCATCAATTTTCGTCATATTCTGTGCAATATTTCTTTCCTTATCTGACTTGTGGGCAACTGACGTGCAAAAGACTGAGTGGCTCAAATTCCTCTGAAACGGTGTAATGAAACCTGCAGTGACCCTGTTCTGTTCATATGGGGCTACAGTCAATCAGGCGAAGTTATTTCGAGTTTCCAGAGTGACTGGAAAATCATACATATGTACCAGTGGTTCATTTGGAGTAGCAGAGGTGAATATCATACCTGATCTACGATGATTAAGCCCGTATGATTGCTAGTAATGAACGAAGAGCTTGACAATGTCAGTATGGGATCGGGAAATGTACATTATAATAGTACAACGAAATATCTAAAAATAGAACCCAAGGATTCTTTCCCCAAAATTTTGTACATAGTATGTGAACCCATTTGATATGTTTGCAATGTACATGTGCAATTCTAGTCTCATGGAAGGTGAGTAGACTGCGAAATATTCCTTTCAAATGCATCTACTTTTTAGTGAATGTCAGTGGCAATATGATAGCTAGATAATGAGCATATTTCAATCATTTCTATACTGAAAGGAAATGCAGTATAGAACCTTCCAGATCACTCCACTCTATAGCTATGCATATAGTGTTTCATCACACTTATACGAATAGACAACAAGATCAAACTATAAATGGCCCAAGGAGTCGAAATATCGCAAAAAAAAAGAAAAAGAAAATGGTTCTTCAGACCAGGAGCCATTTTGAGTTCTAAGATGACTTCTATATGGACAGCATTTCTTTCAGTGAATTCCTTGATCTTTAAAATGTGTTGTATCTGAAGGCACTAAGATCAAAGCTCCAGGTGTTTCCAGACCTGAGATTATAGCCCAGAATAATATTGGAATAGCGGCCAGTTTGAAATTCAAAAATGGTGTCCTGGAAAAGAAGAAAAAAATTCTCCATTCTGAAAGTCTAAAACCAACCAGAGCTGAATTCTATGACTGAAATCCCTCGAAGGTTAGAATGTCTACATATATCCCATTCCTCCTCTCCTATTGTTTACATTAGCGCTGCAGACACAATATTAGTACCTCCCTCCTCCTCCTCCATGCTAACCATCTCTCGGTTCACAGATCCACCACAATCCCTCATAGCTACTTGATACGTGTCTTCTTCGTCTCTCTCTCCGTCTTTCCTCAGAGCTGATGGTCGGCGGGAGTGAGCTGGTGATCTCCCACGTCTTAAGAGAACACGCCGGAGCCTACCTGTGCATAGCGAGCAACGGCGTTCTTCCATCTGTCAGCAAGCGGATCCTCCTCAGCGTTAAATGTGAGTTCGAAGCTTCATGAAGCCGCAGGAGAGTTGGAGACTGGAGGTGTGTCTGTGGCTTCGAGGCTGCTGTGAGTTCGAAGGTTCATGAAGCCGCAGGAGAGTTCGAGACTGGAGGTGTGTCTGTGGCTTCGAAGCTGCTGTGAGTTCGAAGGTTCATGAAGCCGCAGGAGAGTTCGAGACTGGAGGTGTGTCTATGTCTTCGAAGCTGATGTAGTTGAGAGAGTTGTTGAGTTCGAGGATGATGGAGTCTGTGAGTTCGAGGATGAGGGACTCGGGAGGTCGAGGATGATGGAGTCTGTGAGTTCGAGGATGAGGGACTCGGGAGGTCGAGGATGATGGAGTCTGTGAGTTCGAGGATGAGGGACTTTGTAAGGTCGAGGATGATGGAGTTTGTGAGTTCGAAGTTCATAGGGTCTAAAGTAACTTTAAACATTCCTCTTCTTATCAAACCAGTTATCATTTTAAGCCCCCCCAACAACAGTTTATATATATATATATATATATATATATATATATATATATATATATAAAGCCGTATGGTAGAATATTCTTCTCTGTTTCGTTCCACAGTCCAGCCCATGATACGAGCCAAGTCCGCACAGGAATGGGTCACATTAGGATCTACTGTCAAGCTGTCTTGTGTGGTGGACGCGTACCCGGAGCCCAGCATGGTGTGGGTAAGGGAGTTTGGCGAGCCTGTCACCATGGAGGTACGTGTATCATGACCTAGTTGTAAATCATAGGGAGGTGAGGGTTCGATACCCGCTGTCGCCACGCATGTCTTATGGTTCCTCTAACGTGTGTGTGTGTGTGTGTGTGTGTGTCTTAGGACTGTAGACTTTGGGGAGGTGTATTTGGGAGTAGTGTATTTAGATAAAATACTCTGGACTACATAAATGCAGCTGGGTGACAGAAGATACAAAATATGCATGAAAGGAATAAAGTTTATTTTAAAAACAAATCAGTTCTTTTTTTATCCAATGAAATATATATATATATATATATATATATATATATATATATATATATATATATATATATATATATATATATATATATATATATATATATATATATATATATTCTTTTTCTTTTTTTCATACTATTCGCCATTTCCCGCATTAGCGAGGTAGCGTTGAGAACAGAGTACTGGGCCCTTGAGGGAATATCCTCACCTGGGCCCCTTCTCTGTTCCCTCTTTTGGAAAATTAAAAAAAAAAAGTGAGAGGGGAGGATTTCCAGCCCCCCGCTCCCTATATATATATATATATATATATATATATATATATGTATATATATATATAACTTATTGTTTTACATTTCCAAATAGCAGTTCCCGATGTGGCCATGGTTCACCCTTGTGTCATATCGACTATTTAGAGAAAAAGACAACAACAAGAATAAATCCATCAAAAATAAAGTGTTTGCTCTCACCATGAACATCATAGCACCACAAAAAACTCTCTGATCCATATATAATCATTTCTTTCTAACATTACAATTCTTTCTTTACATCTCTCGTTATGCTTTCTGTTTCCACCCTCGTATATCAGTGGTCCTTCTTGGCCTTCTCTCTCTCTCTCTCTCTCTCTCTCTCTCTCTCTCTCTCTCTCTCTCTCTCTCTCTCTCTCTCTCTCTCTCTCTCTCTCTCTCTCTCTCTCTCTCTCTCTCTCATCGTGAATGACCCCCCCCCCAGTGCTTAACCCTTCATTATTCTCTTAATTATTCACTTTCTTTCTCTCGTGTTCTCTTCCTGGAACTCATTAAACTCGTCTCTCTGGAGTTCATTTTTATGTTTGTTTGTTTTGATATATCTGGCATCCAGGCTTTGTGGCTTTGTTTTATCAGGTGTATTTTGCGCAATACATATATATATATATATATATATATATATATATATATATATATATATATATATATATATATATATATATATATATATATATTCATGTGTGTGCGTTTGAAGATATATTCAAAGAGCTCTGAATTTTTTTGATTAGCTTTCATGTACATTAAAAGCAAAAGAAAAAATGATAACAACATAAAGGAAAAAGAAAAGAAATACTTTTGGACACCAAAACTAATCTTTGCCTCCGAGTATCAACATACGATTTGCGAATCACCTAATCTTACGATTTGTGAATCACCTAATCTTACGATTTGCGAATCACCTAATCTTACGATTTGCGAATCACCTAATCAAGATGAGCCTGATATCGACCACAACAATATCACCTTTCCTCCAATCACACTGCCAGTTTTGATTAGCCAATCTCATGACGTTTTACAGCCCAATTGATCAGGGAAGTGATTCACATGCAGGCAATGGTGTATTACCAATCATATCTGAAGGGAACAATGAGGTGTGTCCTTCGTGGCATTGATGGTACGATAGATCATATGATTACTACGTATGATTACCGAATGTAATTACTACGTATGATTACTGAATGTGATTACAAGTCATGATTACTCTTTGTGTGTAATGGGACAAGGGTTTTATATCCGTGTTGCATCATCACTTAACCTCCTACATGTATATACCATATACTCTTATGTTTGTGTATAGACACACACACACACACACACACACACACACACACACACACACACACACACACACACACACACACACACACACACACACACACACACACACACACACACACACACACACATACACATAGCCTAAGCTACGCTAAGTACCCATTTATCATCCAAACCTCAAAGCGAGGATGAACACCTGGGTTGAGTGTGTGACTTGCCAGTCGCTCCCAAGATTCGAACCCTCGCGGGCCCGACTCCGGGCGTGACCCGTGGTTACTCATGTTTTAGGTCATCTATGAGATAGTTGAAGTAGTAGTAGTAGTAGTAGTAGTAGTAGTAGTAGTAGTAGTAGAGAGAGAGAGAGAGAGAGAGAGAGAGAGAGAGAGAGAGAGAGAGAGAGAGAGAGAGAGAGAGAGAGAGAGAGAGAGAGAGAGAGAGAGAGAGAGGTGAGGAATTTTGAGAAAGGTGTGGGCGTGAGTAGGTGTGTGTGTGCGTGTGTGTGTGTGTGTGTGTGTGTGTGTGTGTGTGTGTGTGTGTGTGTGTGCATGTGAGGTGTAAAAGTGTGAGAAGGCAATTTAGAAAACACAACACTAGGCTTGCATTACAAGCAAGGGAAGCTCGCCATGAAAATATGTCGAAATACGAAAGGACAATATGAAGGAGTCTAGCGGAAGAAAAGAAAAAGAAGATGAAGGACAGAGGAAAAGGAGAAACAAAGGGGGAAGAAAAAGATGGTGGATGGCGGCGCTATACGAAGAGATAAAGCACAATAGCAAGAGACGTGGAAGACGGAACCCACCAACCCACCAAGTGCATGAAGCCATTTTGGTAGTGGAGGGAGAGAGAGAGAGAGAGAGAGAGAGAGAGAGAGAGAGAGAGAGAGAGAGAGAGAGAGAGAGAGAGAGAGAGAGAGAGAGAGAGAGAGAGAGAGAGAGAGAGAAAGGAGACAGGTTGTGAGGAACGGAAGAGAAATGGACGAAATCGACTCGGGAAAAGGTGAGCATGCGAAAAAATTTGGACAAGACACAAGAGTGACTCAAGGAAAAATATTCTTCCTTTTCTTTTGCAAATAGGAGACAGCGTGAAAATGATAAAATGTCTTTTTAGATAATTGACAAAGTGAAGAAAGTAGTAGTAGAAAGATCAAAGATGAAAATGAGAAGGACATTTTGGAGCAAGCATGGAAGTGAAAATGCAAAAGGACGAGAGAGAGAGAGAGAGAGAGAGAGAGAGAGAGAGAGAGAGAGAGAGAGAGAGAGAGAGAGAGAGAGAGAGAGAGAGAGAGAGAGAGAGAGAGAGAGAGAGAGAGAGAGAGAGAGAGAGAGAGAATTTATGACACTTGGGTAAATGGTGAAAATAGCTAGAATAGAGAGGACCCAGCGAGAAGATGAGGAGGACTCGAGCAAGGATGCCAAGGTTGAAAAGCGAATAGCCCATCAGGGAGGATGGGGTGGGGGAGAAGGGAGGAAGGGAAGGGGGAAGGAAGGGAGGAAGGGGTGAAGGGAGGAAGGGGGGAAGGGAGGAGGGAGGGAGACAGTGGAAATGATTACACCGCTGGGAAATGTAACTGTGGACTCGAGACGACAGTCTGGAGAAACCTTGCAAGAGAATGAGGTATCAGTGTGAGTGGGGAGAGAGAGAGTGGAGAGAGAGAGAGAGAGAGAGAGAGAGAGAGAGAGAGAGAGAGAGAGAGAGAGAGAGAGAGAGAGAGAGAGAGAGAGAGAGAGAGAGAGAGAGAGAGAGAGAGAGAGAGAGAGAGAGAGAGAGAGAGAGAGAGAGAGAGAGAGAGAGAGAGAGAGAGAGAGAGAGAGGGTTCAGGACGACTAAGTGGTATTCTTAAAAAAAAAAAGAGAAAACCCACCAAACCCATTCTGGGAGACGAAGGTACGAACGCACAAAGTGTATAGACAACCCCATCCCCTCCAGTTAACACCCAACCCAATCCAATCCTTTATCTAACTCACGAAGGAACGTTTTAAAGGATCGAACCCTCCACAAGAAGGTCATAACTAGGAGCTGACAAGAAAAACGAGAAGATGAGGACCCCACTCCAAGAATGGCTAAGAGGGAGTACGAACGAAGGAAGGCAATGGCGTGAGGATGAAGTGGGGATCAGAATACCTCCTAAGTCAATGTATGGTGACGTATGGGATAGGCCTTTGAAAGAGGTGTTAGAATAAATGTAGATAGATTCTTCGATATCTATTGCGGTGGGGGGTTGGGGTGTGTTGGGGGTTGAGGAGGGATATTATTTTCGCGACAAGGATGAAAGAAAAATATATGTGTAACTTAGATACTGCTAATGTTATCGGATAAAAGGTGATATCTTGGCGATAGTGAGATAACAGGAAATATATTCTTGAAGTATATAAGGTGATATTGATGATAAGTAGTTGAGGCGTGTTTACAGAAGAAACGAAAACGGGACGAAGCGTTAGAAAACTGGCAGATGTTAGGTAAACACTAGACTCGAGTGTGGGAATCCAGGCCAGGGAAAACGGGGTCTGGGAAACACGTACCAACATCACCAAGAACCGACCTTACTGTGGAAAGAAGGACAGGTAAGGTAGATGGAAAGAAGCTGTGGGAGTAAGAGAGAGAGAGAGAGAGAGAGAGAGAGAGAGAGAGAGAGAGAGAGAGAGAGAGAGAGAGAGAGAGAGAGAGAGAGAGAGAGAGAGAGAATGAATGAGGTGAAGGGAGCGGCTTCTGGCGAAAGAAGAATGAAAACTGGGAAGACAAAGATCTTGTATGAGGGTGAGGTGGTGGTGGTTGGGGAAGAGAAAAGAGAGTTTTATCTACCGAAGTCTGCCCTTCATTATGGTAAGGAAGTATATGAAAAACGAGGAAGAAGAAGAAGAAGAAGAAGAAGAAGAAGAAGAAGAAGAAGAAGAAGAAGAAGAAGAAGAAAAGAAGAAGAAGAAGAAGAAGAAGAAGAAGAAGAAGAAGAAGAAGAAGAAGAAGAAGAAGAAGAAGAAGAAGAAGAAGAAGAAGAAGAAGAAAAGAAGAAAGAAAGAGAGAAAAAAGAAGAAAAGCGTAAAAGAACAAAGAAAATTAAAAGAGAACAAGAGAGAAGAAGGAGGACGAAGAAAAAAGAAAGAGGGACAACAGGAAAAGTTATCATCAACGTTTTCTAATAATAATAATAATGATAAGAAAGAAAACGGGCCTCAGGAACTAGACAACATCAGAGTTCGACAAGAATCACTTGGGGCAATAAAATGCTTCAGACACACACACACACACACACACACACCCACACACACACCCACCCACACACACACACACACACACACACACACACCCACACACACCCACACACACACCCACACACCACACACACACACCCCACACACACACACACACACACACACACACACACACACACACACACACACACACACACACACCGTAAATATAACAGAGGAGCAATTGGAAATCTGTCAGACACACATCTCCGTTTCCTTTCGGTTTTAAGTCTCAGGTCAAATCCAGACAATTGACCGTTACTTGACCTCTTGTCTCTAGCTCAGCTAAGCCTGCCTACCTACGTACGCTCAGCTTTATAAAAGCTTGACTTATAGCTCAGTTCAAGCTCAGCTAGAGCTTAGTTTCATTGATCTCTTCTATTTAGCTCAGCTAAACCTGCCCACCTACGTAAGCTTAGGTTTATGAGAGCTTGACCTTTTAGTTCAGCTTAAACTCAGCTAAAACCTTGGCTCTATGGACCTTTTAGTTCAGCTTAAGCTCAGCTAAAACCTTAGTTCTATGACCTTTTTAATTCATCTCAGGGTCAGCTAAATCTTAGCTATATGACCTTTTCAGTTCAGCTCAAGCTCAGCTAAACCTTAGCTCAGTGACCTTTCTAGTTCAGCACGGCTAATGCTCATCTAACCCTTCCACTTTTAGCTTTATGACCTCTTGTGTTCAGCGCAGCTAAGACTCAGCTAAACCTACCTATCCTGCAATTCTATGACGTCAACTTTGGCTCAGCTAAGCTTCAGCTCAAGTTTCTTAACGACGTCAAAGTTTAGCTCAGCTACAGTCTTCTGGAAACTCCTACTGCCAGCTCTATGACCTTTCAACAACACTGCTATGACCTCATGACCTTTCAACAACACTGCTATGACCTCATGACCTTTCCGATCACGTGTGTGTGTGTGTGTGTGTGTGTGTGTGTGTGTGTCTTAGCATGCTGAAGTGTCTGGCACCAAATTCTTCCGCTTCAGGTGTATGCCAAAGGGTAGGCTATGGTGCCCTATAGTCTAAGGGTTGGAAGGGCTGTCCCTTAATCTAAGGGCTGGAAAGGGCTGCCTCTTCGTCCAAGGGTTGGTTATGGTGCCCTATAGTCTAAGGGTTGGAAGGGCTGTACCCTCATCTAAGGGCTGGAAAGGGCTGCCTCTTCGTCCAAGGGTTGGTTATGGTGCCCTATAGTCTAAGGGTTGGAAGGGCTGTCCCCTAATCTAAGGGCTGGAAAGGGCTGCCTCCTCGTCCAAGGGTTGGTTATGGTGCCCTATAGTCTACGGGTTGGAAGGGCTGTCCCCTCATCTAAGGGCTGGAAAGGGCTGCCTCCTCGTCCAAGGGTTGGTTATGGTGCCCTATAGTCTAAGGGTTGGAAGGGCTGTACCCTCATCTAAGGGCTGGAAAGGACTGCCTCCCAAGGGTTGATTATGGTGCCTTATAGTCTAAGGGTTGGAAGGGCTGTACCCTCATCTAAGGGCTGGAAAGGACTGCCTCCTCGTCCAAGGGTTGGAGGTGGTGCCCTATAGTCTAAGGGTTGGAAGGGCTGTCCCCTAATCTAAGGGCTGGAAAGGACTGCCTCCTCGTCCAAGGGTTGGAGGTGGTGCCCTATAGTCTAAGGGTTGGAAGGGCTGTCCCCTAATCTAAGGGCTGGAAAGGGCTGCCTCCCAAGGGTTGATTATGGTGCCTTATAGTCTACGGGTTGGAAGGGCTGTCCCCTAATCTAAGGGCTGGAAAGGGCTGCCTCCTCGTCCAAGGGTTGGAGGTGGTGCCCCTTAGTATTTAGAGCAAGATGCTTTGCCACGCAGTCTCAAGGCCCGAACGAGTACCCTTAATCTAAGGGTTGGGAAAGGGATGTGCCACTGAAATGATCCTCCGACCCCCTTTGATTCGTGAGGGTCACCAGTTCTAACGGCGGTCACCGGCCCTAATAGGGTCAACGACCCTAATGGGGTCACCGACCCTAATGGGGGTCACAACCCCTAATGGGGTCATTAGCCCTAACGGGGTCTCACCACCCAATGTTGGGATACCAATGAACGAGGGGGTCAAGAGCACTAATGAGGTCACCAGCCCTAATGAGGTCACAAGCAAACGTAGGGTCAACAGCTCTAATGAGATCACCAGCCAACGTGGGGTCAACAGCGCTAATGAGGTCACTAACCAACGTGGGGTCAACAGCGCTAATGAGGTCACCAACCAACGTGGGGTCAACAACTCTAATGAGGTCACCAACCAACGTGGGGTCAACAGCGCTAATGAGGTCACCAACCAACGTGGGGTCAACAGCTCTAATGAGGTCACAAGCAAACGTGGGGTCAACAGCTCTAATGAGGTCACTAACCAACGTGGGGTCAACAACGCTAATGAGGTCACCAACCGGGTCAACGGCCCTAATGAGGTCACCAACCAACGTGGGGTCAACAGCGCTAATGAGGTCACTAACCAAAATGGGGTCAACAGCCCTTCAAGCAGTGGAATCATGACCTCGTCAGGTGTTGAGGACACTTTCAGTCGCAGCTGGTGTTAATTACCTCATCTTTAATGACAGATAAAAGTGTAAGATGGCCCTGCTGGTTGTAGTCCCTCAGATGCCTCAAGTTTATTCAAGTTCTGATTTTAAGGAAGAGTTTTATTTTCTTTTTTTTTCAAACCTGATGTTGGATAGTTTTTTTTTTGTAAAGTGATTTTGGATAATTTTTTTGTAACGTGATTTTGGATAATTTTTTTGTAACGTGATTTTGGATAATTTTTTTGTAACGTGATTTTGGATTTTTTCATAACGTGATTTTGGATAGGTTTTGTATGTAACGTTATTTTGGATATTTTTTGTAACGTAATTTTGCATTTCTTTGTCACGTGATTTTGGATGTTTTTTGTAACGTGTTTTGGATAATTTCCCTTGTAATGTGGTTTGGAGAATTTTTTTTTTGTAACGTGATTTTGGATGTTTTTTGTAACGTGATTTTGGATATTTTTGTAACGTGATTTTGGATAATCTTTTTGTAACGTGATTTTGGATGCGTTTTTGTTTTAATCTTTTGGATAAGCTTTTTTTCGATCACCAATGTTGTTGGATTTTCTTTTTGAACTTTATTTTTGGATTTTCTTTTGAAATCTATTTTTAGGTTTTCTTGTTGAACTTATTTTTGGATTTTCTTTTTGAACTTTATTTTTGGATTTTCTTTTCAAGTTTATTTTTGGATTTTCTTTTGAAATTCATTTTCAGATTTTCTTTTTGAACTTTATTTTTTGGATTTTCTTTTTGAACCGTATTTTTGGATTTTCTTTTTGAACTTTATTATTTGGATTACCTTTTCGAGCTTGATTAGAAAAAAAAAACGCACATCCTTGTTTTTGCCTGTGTTTCCATAATCTTTTGTGTAAGCTAAGAGTACATAAAGCTTATCTTTACCTGCCTTGAGATGAGTTATCCTTAGCGTGATTCTGGCAAAAAAAAGCTTAATTTCAAAGCTTAATCTTTAACTCATTATTAGGTAATTTTGCTCAGTCAGACTCAAGCTGTCATTAGCATCACGTCCCTGATATATTCATATTTTTTTGAGCAAAGGTGTGTATTATTCATCCTTCATCATATCATTTATATATATTTATCATGAAATACTATATATGCATTAGGTTATATGTAAATGATTGAGGTGTCACTGACAAGGGTTTTTTACAATGTCGTAGCGAATTTGCAAGGTATGATAATGATAATAATATTAATCATGATGACAATAATGATGATTGCAGCAGTAACAATAGTAATGCTAATAATGATGATAATGATAATGATAATGATGATAATAATGAAAATGATAACAATAATGCTAATGATAATGATAATGATAACAATGATAATAATAATGATATTAATAATGATAATAATGATGATACTACTACTACTACTACTACTGATAATAATAATAATAATGATAATAATAATAATAATAATAATAATAATAATAATAATAATAATAATAATATTAATAATAATAATAATAATATTAATAATAATAATAATAATAATAATAATAATAATAATAATAATGATAATAATAATGATATATTAAATGATAATAATAATAATAATAATAATAATAATAATAATAATAATAATCATAATAATAATAATAATAATAATAATAATAATAATAATAATAATAATAATAATAATAATAATAATAATAATAATAATAATAATAATAATAATATATTAAAATGATAATAATAATAATAATAATATAATAATAATAATAATAATAATAATAATAATAATAATAATAATAATAATAATAATAATAATAATAATAAAAATAAAAATAACATTATGATTATTGTTATCATTATCATTATCATTATCATTATTACTGTTATCATTATCATTATTATTACTATTAGCATTATTACTGTTATTATTATCATCATTTTATTATTATTATCATTATTATTATTATTATTATTATTATTATTATCATTATTATTAATATCATTGTTATCATTATTATTATTATTATTATTATTATTATTATTATTATTATTATTATTATTATTATTATTATTATTATCATTATCATTATTATTATTATTATTATTATTATTATTATTATTATTATTATTATTAGTAGTAGTAGTAGTAGTAGTAGTAGTAGTAGTAGTAATATTATCATTATTACTAATATCATCAATATTATCATCATCATTATTACCATTGTTATCACTATCATTATTATCATCATTACTGAATATTTTCATGTTACATTGATAATGAGGAACATCTGTAAATGGTATAATGACATGGCTTGGTTCTTATTGTCATGATGATCATGTTGGCAGACTGTAGATCCAATAATGATGATGCATTCCAACTGTAACGATCATAATGATGACGTAGGAGTGGTGTAAATGCTTGCAATGACTGACTGTAAACGCCATGATGACATAGTTTAGGTGTAAGTGCCTCTAATCATGATCCTAGACTAGCTGTAAACTCCCCAGTGATATGATGTAAGTGTAAATGCCTCTAACTATGAGGGATGGCTGAGCTAGCTAACTGTAAATACTACACCATATGGTTTGGTCGAGTAGACCTGTGAATAGAATATTATCTATCGATAGATCTTATCCTGGTCAAGTGATGTATGTGAGGTGTTAGGGAAGTATGTGAGGGTGGTAGGGAAGTATGTGAGGGTGGTAGGGAAGTATGTGAGGGTGGTAGGGAAGTATGTGAGGTGGTAGGGAAGTATGTGAGGGTGGTAGGGAAGTATGTGAGGGTGGTAGGGAAGTATGTGAGGGTGGTAGGGAAGTATGTGTGGTGGTAGGGAAGTATGTGAGGGTGGTAGGGAAGTATATGAGGGTGGTAGGGAAGTATGTGAGGTGTTAGGGAAGTATGTGAGGGTGGTAGGGAAGTATGTGAGGGTGGTAGGGAAGTATGTGAGGGTGGTAGGGAAGTATGTGTGGTGGTAGGGAAGTATGTGAGGGTGGTAGGGAAGTATGTGAGGGTGGTAGGGAAGTATGTGAGGGTGGTAGGGAAGTATGTGAGGGTGGTAGGAAAGTATGTGAGGGTGGTAGGGAAGTATGTGAGGGTGGTAGGGAAGTATGTGAGGGTGGTAGGAAAGTATGTGAGGGTGGTAGGGAAGTATATGAGGTGGTAGGGAAGTATGTGAGGGTGGTAGGGAAGTATATGAGGTGGTAGGGAAGGGAAGTCATGGTTGTGAGGTGTACTCATGTGACATCAGGAGGCTCTGAAGTCCACCTGATGTTGTGAAGTCAAGCGGTGGTGTGACGTCAAACTGTGAAGTCAAGCGGTGTGACGTAAAATTCAAACAGCTGTGGTGTCTAGCGAGGTGAAGTCAAAAAACAACAGCTGTGGTGGTGGTGGCGGTAGTGAGGAAGTCAATCAGCCGATATAAAGGCTATGATGGATAGGGAAATTGACTTCACTATCCAGCTGCCATCCCTGGCGACACACAAGTGGGTGTGTGTGTGTGTGTGTGTGTGTGTGTGTTAAAGAACAGTTCAGTGTATTGCCATAGGGTGATGGAGGAGAGAGAGAGAGAGAGAGAGAGAGAGAGAGAGAGAGAGAGAGAGAGAGAGAGAGAGAGAGAGAGAGAGAGAGAGAGAGAGAGAGAGAGAGAGAGAGAGAGAGAGAGAGAGAGAGAGAGAGAGAGAGAGAGAGAGAGAGAGAGATGTAGACAGACAGACAGACAGACAGAGATTATCAACTGCCGGACAGAGAGACAGAAAATAGCCACAAAGTTTCAACCAGTCCTTAAAGCCAGTGATAAACTAAAGGAACGAACCAAACAAACATCCATACCATACATTAACATCTACAGTCTCGGGGTTATATTAAAGGAACGAACCAAACAAACATCCATACCATACATTAACATCTACAATCTCGAGGTTATATTAAAGGAACGAACCAAATAGATATCTATATCATACATTAACATCTACAATCTCGAGGTTATATTAAAGGAACGAACCAAATAGATATCTATATCATACATTAACATCTACAGTCTCGGTGTTATACTTGTGTAAGAAAACAAAGAGATGTTAAGGGACGTTAACGAACGGGATCAATCCTGAAGTCTGTCCTTCAGAACCTTCAGAATCCTTCAGGACCCCCCCCCCATTGAATTACTCAGATTAATATTACGCATTCAGTTAGATTAATATTCTTACTTTACATGTGATGCATTGTCTTGGGGTATTCTGGTGGGCTTTCTATGTATTCTTTGTCTTCATATTCCATCCTCTTTCCTCTCACTAACGAGAGGCAAGCGAAGTTAAGAGCACATCTTCGTCGACTGGTTCACGAAGCTCTTTCTCCAATGTCTTGACGTCTTCTGGGCCCCCCATCCCCCCAGAGCAGCAAAACCTCGCCAAACGCATTCAACTGTTTGTGGAAAGTTATGCAAATTTCACCCTAAGCTTAAGGGAAGCTGTCGATGGATGTGGGGCAACGCCAGGAGTGATGGATTGGTGTATGTATCATTGCTGAATGAAACGTTAACTTTTGGTCATTCCAACATTGAAATGGTCGATCATATACTGCATATGTGCAAGACCAATAGTGAATTGCAAGACGTGCATCTCGCTGAGAGAGATGTATAGACACTGAAACAATGGACATGTTTGCTCGTTGACTTTGTGAGCCATCGAAAATATCAGGGAACTGAAGTGACAACACACCAGGGAGCTGAAGTGACACAGCAGGGAGCTGAAGTGACACAGCAGGGAGCTGAAGTGACACAGCAGGGAGCTGAAGTGACATGTCAGGGAGCTGAAGTGACACGTCAGGGAGCTGAAGTGACAACACACCAGGAAGCTGAAGTGATAACACACCAGGGAGCTGAAGTGACACACCAGGGAGCTGAAGTGACAACACACCAGGGAGCTGAAGTGACAACACACCAGGGAGCTGAAGTGACAACACAGCAGGGAGCTGAAGTGACACGTCAGGGATCTGAAGTGACACGTCAGGGAGCTGAAGTGACAACATACCAGGGAGCTGAAGTGACACACCAGGGAGCTGAAGCGACAACACACCAGGGAGCTGAAGTGACACGTCAGGGAGCTGAAGTGACACACCAGGGAGCTGAAGTGACACGTCAGGGAGCTGAGTGACACGTCAGGGAGTCAAAGAGACGTAACAGGGAGTTGAAATAATCGGTCAGGGAGTGGAACTGACACTTTACTGGAATTGAAATGACACATCAGAGAGTTAAAATGACACGTCAAGGTGTTGAAATAACTCATCAGCGTGTTGAATATAATACGTCAGGGAGTTGAGCTGAACATATGAGGCATGTGAAGTGACACGTCAGGTACGAAAATGATCCTGTATTCTGGTCTAGTTTCGGCGGGTGTGTTAGTGGATGGGAGACAGAAACACCGTTAAGAGCTGTCCCTCTTGGATCCACCAAGACGCATGACAGTCTGCTCACCAGAATGGGACAATGGACACCCATTGTATGAGTCTCATTTGTCCTTGTGAACCAGTGAAGACTTCCTCAAGCGAACGAGGACTCCTATGTGGACCACCACACCAGGAGGACGAGGTCCCCATGTGGACCACCACACCAGGAGGACGAGGTCCCCATGTGGACCACCACACCAGGAGGACGAGGTCCCCATGTGGACCACCACACCAGGAGGACGAGGTCCCCATGTGGACCACCACACCAGGAGGACGAGGTCCCCATGTGGACCACCACACCAGGAGGACGAGGTCCCCATGTGGACCACCACACCAGGAGGACGAGGTCCCCATGTGGACCACCACACCAGGAGGACGAGGTCTCCATGTGGACCACCACACCAGGAGGACGAGGTCTCCATGTGGACCACCACACCAGGAGGACGAGGTCCCCATGTGGACCACCACACCAGGAGGACGAGGTCCCCATGTGGACCACCACACCAGGAGGACGAGGTCCCCATGTGGACCACCACACCAGGAGGACGAGGTCCCCATGTGGACCACCACACCAGGAGGACGAGGTCCCCATGTGGACCACCACACCAGGAGGACGAGGTCTCCATGTGGACCACCACACCAGGAGGACGAGGTCCCCATGTGGACCACCACACCAGGAGGACGAGGTCCCCATGTGGACCACCACACCAGGAGGACGAGGTCCCCATGTGGACCACCACACCAGGAGGACGAGGTCCCCATGTGGACCACCACACCAGGAGGACGAGGTCCCCATATCCACATAACGAATTTGTTGATCTAAACCAAGAATGCGAGAGCTGCTTGAAGACACGACAGGTGATCCCAGCACCTGAGGGGCCAAGACTCACTGATGGGGGAGACTGTGGTTGAACCAGGTAACGACTGTTGACCCACACACACACACACACACACACACACACACACACACACACATCATCGTTCGACCTGACTGTGGCAAATTGTTCATGGCGACGCTGTGGCCAACCGTGGCTATCAGAGAGAGAGAGAGAGAGAGAGAGAGAGAGAGAGAGAGAGAGAGAGAGAGAGAGAGAGAGAGAGAGAGAGAGGATGAACCACATCAAGAAAGAAAGAGAGAGAGAGCGTAAAAGCGTAAAAAAGAGAAAGAAGAGAGAGTGAGAGGGAGAGGGAGGGAGAGGGAGGGAGAGAGAGAGAGGATGAACCACATCAAGAAAGAAAGAGAGAGAGAGTGTAAAAGCGTAAAAAAGAGAAAGAAGAGAGAGTGAGAGGGAGAGGGAGGGAGAGGGAGGGAGAGAGAGAGAGGATGAACCACATCAAGAAAGAAAGAGAGAGAGAGCGTAAAAGCGTAAAAAAGAGAAAGAAGAGAGAGTGAGAGTGAGAGGGAGAGGGAGGGAGAGAGAGAGAGGTGTCGTGGACCAGGTATCAAGCAATGGAGGACTGTATTTCTCCCGCTCGGAAACACAAACCCAGGAGGAGAGGTTTTGCCCTCACGACGGCTAGTAATTGTCATGGTATTGTTGTCTAAATCAGAGTCCAGGAATTTTGATGAAATCCCCGAGGTGGCTTGTCAAAGCACAACCTACATCATGACGATTCAAAGTGTATATAGATAGATAGATAGATAGATAGATAGACATATAGATACAAAGATAGATAGATAGGTAGATAGATAGATAGATAGATAGATAAATAGATAGATAAATAGATACATACATACATACATACATACATACATACATACATACATAGACAGGTAGATAGATAGATAGATAGATAGATAGATAGATAGATAGATAAATAGACATATAGATAGATAGATAGATAGATAGATAGATACATAGACATATAGATAGATAAATAGATAAATAGATAGATAGATAGATAGATAAATAGACAGATAAGTATATATATGTGTGTGCTCTGCGTGTGTGTGTGTGTGTGTGTGTGTGTCTAACGTATCCTCTGCCCAGGGCCTGAAGTACGAGAGTGGGATCCAACACCTGAACTCGTCCAGATGGGTCATGTCCATGACCATCCACAACATTCTGGAGATGGATCTGTTCGGCTACCGCTGCATCGCTAACAATAGCCAAGGCATCGCCGAAGCCAGAGTCGCCGTCTTCAGTAAGTGGTAACTCATTTATCTTTATTATCTTTATGATCGTTATCTTGAGGAGGAAGGGCGTCAGGTATGATGTAATCTGATCTCATGTCTCTCTCTTTTGTTTTGTAGGGTTAGGATATTCCCTTCTTTAGCGTTTATGAGGGTTCGCCGATATTCTCGTCCTCGGAATATTGAGGGAGTCAAGAATATCATGATTTAAGTGTCGTCTGTCAACAATGAATCTTCGGTAACATGCTGTATTTATCTCCTGAATATTAGAGGGTTGAGGAATATCGTATTCTTATCGCTTGTTGCTGAGGGATTAACGGATTATATATATGTATATATATATATATATATATATATATATATATATATATATATATATATATATATATATATATATATATATATATATATATATATATATATATATATATATACGTATGTATATCCTACTGTACTCACGATCGTGGCTGCTGACAAATATTCATAGAGGCAAAAATTAATATCTATTATCACTGATAAAAGACATTTTTATGTTTTCTCTTTATTCTGATAAGATGTTGATATTGAGGTTTTATATGGGTCAGTCCAGCTGTTAAGGTAAGTGTTTGTGTACTTACCCATTAAGGTAGAACGGGGAATGGGGAAGGGGAGATGGGGTGAAGGTGTTTTGCACTAGGGTTGAGGATGAAAGGGGGAAGGGGAGAACTCTATCTATCAAACTTCCTCCACCAATCATAAAACTTTTAAATTCTTTTTCAAATAAACGAATCCACAGCCAGCATTTACAAATTCAATCTTTGATTCCATTCATCCACCAGTCTAATACGATAAGTGATATTTATTAACATCTCTTCTGACAAATACCTTCCTTAGTTTCATCTTATCTCCTCTGGTTGTTTCGTCTTTGTCTTGTCTTTGTTTCGTCTATTGTTTCACTTGCGACAACAATACTCTGGTATAGACACCTGAAGGTCGTCTTCAGGTCACCCCTTACTCTTCTCTCTATCATAGTGGGCAAATGTATGACCTTTAACCTCTCACTATAACGCAGGTCTCATAATTCTAGTGCCATTCTTTTTCCTTCCCCTCCTGTGGACCTTCTCTATCAGTTCGTTGTGCGGTTGTAACATTTACCGCCACACAAGTGGCGTCTCCCGATCCCTTATCACTGAACCTTTCTCCAAGCTTCTTGTTGACCAATGCTACAAGTGGACAGACAAGCTTACGTATACATTGTCTCAGCACATATGGTGAACATTCATAGGACCATAAGCCTTATAGGGCATCAAGGCCTTTTTAGTCATCCGCTATGTTCATTATCTTTCTGTCAATTCTTAGTGTTTTCCATGACCTCCTTCCCCATCTAAGTGCTGGTGTTGGGTCTATAGCATTTAGCTGTTCTTATACAGTTACAGCATCTTAAATAGGTTTCTTTTGAGTCCCACGACTATTTACTCGTGATTCATTTATGAGAAAGGTTTGGATTCTCTTCTGCCTCGTCCACAAGGGTCTTTTGAATCCCACGACTATTTACTCGTGATTCATTTATGAGAAAGGTTTGGATTCCCTTCTGCCTCGTCCACAAGGTTCTTTTGATCCCACGACTATTTACTCGTGATTCATTTATGAGAAAGGTTTGGATTCTCTTCTGCCTCGTCCACAAGGTTCTTTTCATAGATTCTGTGATGCTCATTCGTTATCATGCTTTACTCCCTCACTGCTCATTCATACCTTTCAAACACTGGCTGACTATATTTTGCCGGCTCTGTCTCCTTTGTAATACGTCTCGACTCTCATTAGCTTTTACATGTCTTTGATTGAGCCATATTCTTTCTTTTAAAAGAATATTTCCCTCACTATCTGCAGCTCAAGGTATCCCTGTTCTAATTCTCTTCTCTATACTTTATACAAAACTAATCAAAACAACAATTCAGTTTCATGAGTCTGGCCTCCATTTTTGTCC
>NC_092288.1:14437728-14450228 GCF_036320965.1 Panulirus ornatus | reverse complement strand
ATATATATATATAGATATATATATATATATATATATATATATATATATATATATATATATATATATATATATATATATATATATATATATATATATTCTATAACAACGTGTATGTTTAAGACTAATGCATATTTAACATTCACTAGTTTTCTTTTATCTTTTCAATTGTTTTTCTTTCTTTCAAATAAAGTTTTAGTAAATGTCATATTTTTTCATTTTCATTTTCATTTCTGTGTTACCAGAATTACGTTTCCGGCACACAAGCATTGTTCAACCTTCCGTTCAATTAACAAAAGACTGACGCAACACGGATGAAATAAAAAGAACAGATGCAGGGATGGTTCACTTTGAGGAGTGTTGAGGCTGGTGCTTACCATGAAGGTAATAGCTTGAACTGAAATCCATGTTTCCCTCAAGTTTGGTGGTGTGTTGTTCCTGAGTGGTAGTTGAGGTAATTAGGGTCAACTTGAATTGGCCAAAGGTTCAAAGTGAAGTGGTATCATCAAAGCCCAGCTGAATCGTGCCTACAAAGGTTGTACATTATGAGATCTCGTCCCTAAAGACACTACCAGAGTCAAACCAATCTTAGTTAACAATGGTTCTTCTAACAACCCTATCTATTCATAAAGAGACACATTTGATCCCCGCCCTAAAACGACTCGTTCATCAGAACTGTTCGTCGAGTCTAATACAAGAACCAGACATTTCTTGTCCATCAGTTGGACGAACGCCTCCCAAAGGAAATATTAGAAAGACCTTTTACCCTGCAAACATCTCTGGAGTGCGATTTGACATCATTAACTGCTATGAAATCAAGAAAACCAGAGACCACATCTTGAGAACCAAACCTCACACAGAACACAAACCCACACTGACCCATCAACGTAGTGCACAAGAACCACTGCCAATATGAAGGCTGTTCACTTCAAAAATAACCTAACCTCATTTGGTGTAACGACTTCATAAATCACCCAGCGCTTAACAACCCAACTACACAATGAAGACCCAAGAAACACCCGCTCCGTAACAACACGATGTAGACCCTCACTGGTGAACATATTACTGAAAAGATTATAACATTCCCACGACCCTACAAGACTACAGATAACAAAAGCGAAAGCAATCCTTTTACATGTCATCAAAATACACAAGTTAAGACCTTAAATGTATCCTTGAAGTGCACCATAGATGACCTGTCCTCCCAAAATTCAATGACCTGTAACCTAAGGAGATGACCTTACCTATTGACCTACAGAATTTGACCCTCAGCTGCCTACATTATCATGCCTGGATATAGTCTTCAGCCGTACGTTAATTTCAGGTCAAGATATTGCCTGCGTACGTACGTTCACAGCCACAGTTTTAAACACTGCAGAATGTATGCCACTCCCGTTTCTGTCGTATCAGTAATTTGATATTTGATTCATGATGGGTTGTAGTTGTACGTCCACGATGTATTGATACAAGAGCAAAGTGATAATGAATAAACGGGTAGTTTATCCCTTGTTCATATCTCATATCATGAAGAAAACCATATGATAAACAGATTATTGATAAAAAGATAATTGAAAAACTAGTGAATTATAACATATGCAATGGTTTACAATGATTTACGTATCATTTACATATATATATATATATATATATATATATATATATATATATATATATATATATATATATATATATATATATATATATATATATATATATATATATATATATATATATATACATATATTGCAGAATATGACAGAGCAATTGCAGGTATGCAACAGAGTGCGTTGGTAGGGACGGTGTGGAAATTCTGTCCCAGTGTGTTGAAGGTTATTGCAAACAAATACATAATTAGTGTACGATTACCGCCTGGAGGCAAGCCCTCAGGGGTCGTGGTGACGTAAAGTCCACGTGAAATGTTAAATGATTTACCTGCCTTGCAACATCAGGTCACCTTTCAGATAAGAATATGTCATCATCATCATCATCATCACAATTTCTGAATTTCTGATGTTCCCCGCTCTCTCTCTCTCTCTCTCTCTCTCTCTCTCTCTCTCTCTCTCTCTCTCTCTCTCTCTCTCTCTCTCTCTCTCTCTCTCTCTCTCTCTCTCTCTCTCCTGTGCCTTGAGGGCTAGCGCACTAACCCACGAGGTTCTAGGAGAGTGTTGGGGTAACACTATCACGCTCTCAGAGATCAGACAGCCATCTCCGTATGTCTTGGTGATAGACATCGCCCTTAATACGGTACAGCTTGAGTACCATAGCACAGACCGATGATACGGTACACTTGAGTACCACAGCACAGACCGATGATACGGTACATCTGAGTACCATAGCACAGACCGATGATACGGTACATCTGAGTACCATAGCACAGACCGATGATACGGTACATCTGAGTACCATAGCACAGACCGATGATACGGTACATCTGAGTACCATAGCACAGACCGATGATACGGTACACCTGAGTACCATAGCACAGAACGATTCTATCTTGTGTACCGTACTGGTCTGTTATGGTACCACTGGCTGTACCCTGTTATTCTTTGTTACGCCTATATACACCTGTTGGTCTGTGTGTGTGTGTGTGTGTGTGTGTGTGTGTGTGTGTGTGTGTGTGTGTGTGTGTGTATGTCTGTGTCATTAAGTACCGTGTTCCTGTAACATTCTCCCAGCTAATGGGTTTCATGTCATTAGGTTTAAGCTGTTAGTTAAGAAGTTTTGAATATATCTTTCCTTCTCATTGAATTTAGTATAATTCGCATGATTATATATATATATATATATATATATATATATATTATATATATATATATATATATATATATATATATATATATATATATATATATATATATATATATATATATATATATATATATATATATATATATATATATATATATATATATATATATATATATATATTGTTATGCATTTTCACCTCTCTTATTCATTTCTTTTATGATGACCTTTAGCTACAATGTTTCTTGACCTGTATGTGTCTGAGTTCTTGAATTTACATCAGAACTCTGTGTTTCTTGTCATCACTGTAGATTGCCAGTCAACACGTCGGGGGTTCGAAGCAATTGTTCATAATGTTAAGGTCGAAGACGTGTGAATTAAGTCTGGGCGTTAGCTTAGAGACATGAAAAATTATTTTATCATTCGCTCTTAAAAGTAATTTGAATGTGTTTCTTTTTTTCACAGATGATTCTATTCTACACACACACACACACACACACACACACACACACACACACACACACACACACACACACACACACACACACACACACACACACACACACACACACACTAGTTATTGATTCCCGGATGAAGCAGGTAGTTATGCACCTGATTCAGTCAACCCAGCTGTTCATCCGCTTTTCTTGAGAGGCTGGTCGATAAATGGATACCTGGCGTAAGCGCGGGTGTATATTTATGTGTCAGAGGTGGAAGGAACAAGGAGGAGCGGGAGACCAAATTGGAGGTGGAAGGATGGAGTAAAAATGATTTTGAGTGATCGGGGCTCGAACATGCAGGAGGATGAGAGGCGTGCACGGAATAGAGTGAGTTGGAACGAAGTGGTATACTTGGGTCGACATGCTATCAATGGACTTAACCAGGGCATGCGAAACGTCTGGGGTAAACCATGGAAAAGTCTGTGGGGACTGGATGTGGATAAAGAGCTGTGGTTTCGGTACATTACACATGACAACTGGAGACTGCGTGTGAGCATATATGGCCTTTCCTCGTCTGTTTCCTAGCACTACCTCTCTGACACAGGGGGCGGCGATCGGATATAGGGGAAGAGAAGACAATGGATATTCTATCTTTTTTCTTTTCCTTCATGCATATGTGCTGTTTCAAGTGGGGTGTGGTGGCGCCGCAAATGGATGAAGGCGAGCAAGTATAAACATATGCATATGCATGTGTATATATATATATATATATATATATATATATATATATATATATATATATATATATATATATCACACAAACCTCCAACAGCCAGGATCGAACGCGGGACCCCTGTGCAACAGGCGGGAGCGCTACTGCTAGGCTATGATCGCCTCTAATAGGGAAATGACTATTCGAATACTGAGTACTCGAATACCCTTTGTCACACGTTGGTGAGCAACGGGGTCTCCATCGGTCATTTCCCAGCAGGCTCACACAGCCAACAGATAGCACTTTATCGAACCTAACTGTACAACGCGGAGGTATATGAATACGAAAAAAGTGCATGGGAATGCGATTAGGGGCGATCATAGCCTAGCGGTAGCGCTCCCGCCTGTTGCGCAGGGGTCCCGGGTTCGATCCTGGCTGTTGGAGGTTTGTAAGTTCTATGAAGGTTTTGTTCATATGCACTTTGTTTTATATATATATATATATATATATATATATATATATATATATATATATATATATATATATATATATATATATATATATATATATAGTTATATATATATAGATAGAGATATATATATAGAGAGAGAGAGAGAGAGAGAGAGAGAGAGAGAGAGAGAGAGAGAGAGAGAGAGAGAGAGAGAGAGAGAGAGAGAGAGAGAGAGAGAGACAATAACTACAGATATAGCCACTTCAAAGCCAATCCCCGACCAACGTAGACCCATCGTGTTCCTGAATGGGTCAGGCGCCAGGGACCCCAAACAACATTTCTTTTCCGAATTCATGGACACAGTGCACCCGGGGGGGGGGGGGGGGGGGGGGGTAGTGAGGGGGGGGAAGGGGAAGGGGAGGGGGGTAATAACAAGAGCTTCAGTGTACAGCAGAAGGGGCCTATATGACGCCACCTCCTGTTGAAGCCTTATGGGCCATACAGACCTCGGATCTAAGGTCGGTTTTCACGTGTTGGGCAACGTGTAATGGGGGAGATGTGGGACAACGCTTCGCTCTCTCTCTCTCTCTCTCTCTCTCTCTCTCTCTCTCTCTCTCTCTCTCTCTCTCTCTCTCTCTCTCTCTCTCTCTCTCTCTCTCTCTCTCTCTCTCTCTCTCCAAGATACCCCAGTTTTCATGGAACTCCTGTAGGATGCGCTCCACACAGGAGTTGGGAAATGATGGACCCATTTCGATTGCGAAGTTCTTCGACAAGACTTAGTATACTTTCCTTCAGTCCGTTGACAGCGGCAAGTATCCTCCTCGATGGTAACCTGTTACTCATGGTAATAATCATTGGAAGACAGTCACATAACACACACACACACACACACACACACACACAAAAAAAAAAAAAAAAAAAAAAAAAAAAACCAACAAGATTTTTCTATTGACTCGACCCGTTCATTAAATAAGGGTCGTCTTCTGTCATCTTCAATTATTTCCCCCGCGAGAGATACTCATTCGTTTCTACAGACACCATCAAGTACGTGTCATCTTAGATTTAGACTCTGAGTAGAGGAAATATATATTCGTCACCACACATATTTGTGAGGCTTCTTGCCCTGTGTCTGGTCAGTGTAGAGGTTAGCAGGGGGCCAAGTGAGGATGTTCCCTCTAAGGCTCAGTCCTCTGTTCTTAACGCTACCTAGCTAACACGGGAAATGGCGAATATGTAAAATACATGTTTTATTTTCCCCGTGGACTCATGGGGATATATATATATATATATATATATATATATATATATATATATATATATATATATATATATATATATATATATATATATATATATATATATATATATATATATATATGATCTTCACCATTCCATTTTCTATTTTAGTGAGGTAGTGTCAAGAACAGACAAGAAAATGGCCTCATCCGCTTACATCCACACTCTGACCGTCATTCTTAATGGACTGAAACCATATCCCTACCCACAACCAGGCCCTACCCACAACAAGGCCCCACAGATCTTTCTGTTGTTTCCTCCGACGCTTCATATGCCCCGTTGAGCCCACTGACAGCGAGTCGTCCCCTGTAATCCACAGTGCTCCAGTTCGCTCCATCCCTTGCACGCCATGCACCCTCCTGCATGTTCAGGGCACCAAGACTTCAAAGTATCTTTCACTCCTTCCTTCCATCACATTTTGTTTCTTGCTCCTTATATATGTGACGTGAACACCGTCTTGGTCATCTCATCCTAACTTCACAAGAAACATACATCAAAATGTCTTTATTATTATTATAACAAGAAATCATCATATCACATATGAAGAGATATATAAAGACATACATTACAAGAGCAAGTCATATATATAACATATGAAGGCACTTATGAAGGAACAATTGGATCACACTTCACATGTGATCACACATATGAATACATATGTCCCATACGAAAAGGAATATCACATATGAAGATATCTAGTCACATATGAGGATGTGTACTCACATAATGAAGAGACATGTGGAGCCACAACACAAAGGCACATTTCACATATAAAAACACATATGAGGATCAGTACTCAAACATGGAAAAACATGTGGATCCACAACACAAAAAGGACATCTCACATATAAAAACACACATATACCTCTGCTCACACATGAAGACGCATGTGGAGCCACAACACAATAAAGTACATCTCACATATAAAAACATACATATCCCTGCTCACACATGGAGACACATATACATATCCTCCCACAATCCTTAAACCACATAGGGAGACGTGTGACTGTCAACATGCCTTTGAAAGCCTTTGTCACAGTCTTCTCTTCCTGTCACTCCCCTTGACAGGCAAAAACGGCACAGCTGTTCTGACGATAGATGGGGAAGTGGGGGGCCTACAGAAGCAGCAGCAGCAGCAGCAACAGCATCACCAACAGCAGCAGGAGCAACAGCAGAAGGGAGAACAGTGGAAACAGCAATATGGCAGAAAAACATTTACCTACAGTACAGGTGAGTGTAATAACCAATTTGTGATTACTTATTTTCAATTATCTATCTGTAATTGCCCAATCATAATTACATATTTGTGACTGCCTATTTTCAATTATCTTTCTGTAATTGCCCAATTATAATTACCTATTTGTTGTTGCTTATTTTCAATTAGTTATCTGTAATTGCCCAATTTTAATTACCTATTTGTGATTGCCTATTTTCAATTATTTATTTGTAATTGCCCAATTGTAATTACCTATTTGTGATTGCCTATTTTCAATTATTTATTTGTAATTGCCCAATTGTAATTATCTTTTTGTGATTGCCTATTTTCAACTATTTATTTGTAATTGCCCAATTTTAGTTACCTATTTGTGATTGCCTATTTTCAATCATTTGTTTGTAATTGCCCAATTGTAATTACCTATTTGTTGTTGCTTATTTTCAATTAGTTATATGTAATTGCCCAATTGTAATTACCTATTTGTGATAACCGTGTGAATATCTTATCTGTAATCACTTATTTTTCATAACACATTTGTAATTTCCTTTTCCCAAGTGTATTACATATTTCTAATTACAACCCTTCAATTAATGATTTTTAATCAAATATTCGTAAATATCAATTAGTATTTGCCTACTTGCAATTACCTATTTTAAAATATCTAATTGTTCATGACAGGGAGAAAGTTTTATGATCGTGTGGCCCTTACTTGTATGTGTGTGTGTGTGTGTGTGTGTGTGTGTGTGTGTGTGTGTGTGTGTGTGTGTGTGTGTGTGTGTGTGATTACATGCCTCTACATATGTATATATGAATATGTATATATATATATATATATATATATATAGTGAAGTTGGAGAAAAATGTAGCTTAGACATTGAAGCTTATTGATACAGTGGTGAAATTGATGAGAACTGCTATTGACGTTTGTGTGAATAAATTGTACATTTCCTTTTCCATAGCCAGAGGTTGAACCATTATGTGACATTCATTTTTTCATTCATTTCAAGCTAAAAGTTTGTTTTCTAAATTGTTTCTTACATTTTTCATATGTATATATATGTATGTGTGTGTGTGTGTGCGTGTGTGTGTGTATGTGTGCGTGTGTGTATATGTATATATATATGTATATTATCCCTGGGGATAGGGGTGAAAGAATACTTCCCACGTATTCCTCGCGTGTCGTAGAAAGCGACTAGAGGGGACGGGAGCGGGGGGCCGGAAATCCTCCCCTCCTTGTATTAACTTTCTAAAATGGGAAACAGAAGAAGGAGTCACGCGGGGAGTGATCATCCTCCTCGAAGGCTCAGAGTGGGGTGCCTAAATGTGTGTGGATGTAACCAAGATGTGAAAAAAGGAGAGATAGGTAGTATGTTTGAGGAAAGGAACCTGGATGTTTTGGCTCTGAGTGAAACGAAGCTCAAGGGTAAAGGGGAAGAGTGGTTTGGAAATGTCTGGGGAGTGAAGTCAGGGGTTAGTGAGAGGACAAGAGCAAGGGAAGGAGTAGCAATACTCCTGAAACAGGAGTTGTGGGAGTATGTGATAGAATGTAAGAAAGTAAATTCTCGATTAATATGGGTAAAATTGAAAGTTGATGGAGAGAGGTGGGTGATTATTGGTGCATATGCACCTGGGCATGAGAAGAAAGATCATGAGAGGCAAGTGTTTTGGGAGCAGCTGAATGAGTGTGTTAGCGGTTTTGATGCACGAGACCGGGTTATAGTGATGGGTGATTTGAATGCAAAGGTGAGTAATGTGGCAGTTGAGGGAATAATTGGTATGCATGGGGTGTTCAGTGTTGTAAATGGAAATGGTGAAGAGCTTGTAGGTTTATGTGCTGAAAAAGGATTGATGATTGGGAATACCTGGTTTAAAAAGCGAGATATACATAAGTATACTTATGTAAGTAGGAGAGATGGCCAGAGAGCGTTATTGGATTACGTGTTAATTGACAGGCGTGCGAAAGAGAGACTTTTGGATGTTAATGTGCTGAGAGGTGCAACTGGAGGGATGTCTGATCATTATCTTGTGGAGGCTAAGGTGAAGATTAGTATGGGTTTTCAGAAAAGAGGAGTGAATGTTGGGGTGAAGAAGGTGGTGAGAGTAAGTGAGCTTGGGAAGGAGACCTGTGTGGGGAAGTACCAGGAGAGACTGTGTACAGAATGGAAAAAGGTGAGAACAATGGAAGTAAGGGGAGTGGGGGAGGAATGGGATGTATTTAGGGAATCAGTGATGGATTGCGCAAAAGATGCTTGTGGCATGAGAAAAGTGGGAGGTGGGCTGTTTAGAAAGGGTAGTGAGTGGTGGGATGAAGAAGTAAGAGTATTAGTGAAAGAGAAGAGAGAGGCATTTGGACGATTTTTGCAGGGAAAAAATGCAATTGAGTGGGAGAAGTATAAAAGAAAGAGACAGGAGGTCAAGAGAAAGGTGCAAGAGGTGAAAAAAAGGGCAAATGAGAGTTGGGGTGAGAGACTATCAGTAAATTTTAGGGAGAATAAAAAGATGTTCTGGAAGGAGGTAAATAGGGTGCGTAAGACAAGGGAGCAAATGGGAACTTCAGTGAAGGGCGTAAATGGGGAGGTGATAACAAGTAGTGGTGATGTGAGAAGGAGATGGAATGAGTATTTTGAAGGTTTGTTGAATGTGTCTGATGACAGAGTGGCAGATATAGGGTGTTTTGGTCGAGGTGGTGTGCAAAGTGAGAGGGTTAGGGAAAATGATTTGGTAAACAGAGAAGAGGTAGTAAAAGCTTTGCGAAAGATGAAAGCCGGCAAGGCAGCAGGTTTGGATGGTATCGCAGTGGAATTTATTAAAAAAGGGGGTGACTGTATTGTTGACTGGTTGGTAAGGTTATTTAATGTATGTATGACTCATGGTGAGGTGCCTGAGGATTGGCGGAATGCGTGCATAGTGCCATTGTACAAAGGCAAAGGGGATAAGAGTGAGTGCTCAAATTACAGAGGTATAAGTTTGTTGAGTATTCCTGGTAAATTATATGGGAGGGTATTGATTGAGAGGGTGAAGGCATGTACAGAGCATCAGATTGGGGAAGAGCAGTGCGGTTTCAGAAGTGGTAGAGGATGTGTGGATCAGGTGTTTGCTTTGAAGAATGTATGTGAGAAATACTTAGAAAAGCAAATGGATTTGTATGTAGCATTTATGGATCTGGAGAAGGCATATGATAGAGTTGATAGAGATGCTCTGTGGAAGGTATTAAGAATATATGGTGTGGGAGGCAAGTTGTTAGAAGCAGTGAAAAGTTTTTATCGAGGATGTAAGGCATGTGTACGTGTAGGAAGAGAGGAAAGTGATTGGTTCTCAGTGAATGTAGGTTTGCGGCAGGGGTGTGTGATGTCTCCATGGTTGTTTAATTTGTTTATGGATGGGGTTGTTAGGGAGGTAAATGCAAGAGTCCTGGAAAGAGGGGCAAGTATGAAGTCTGTTGGGGATGAGAGAGCTTGGGAAGTGAGTCAGTTGTTGTTCGCTGATGATACAGCGCTGGTGGCTGATTCATGTGAGAAACTGCAGAAGCTGGTGACTGAGTTTGGTAAAGTGTGTGGAAGAAGAAAGTTAAGAGTAAATGTGAATAAGAGCAAGGTTATTAGGTACAGTAGGGTTGAGGGTCAAGTCAATTGGGAGGTGAGTTTGAATGGAGAAAAACTGGAGGAAGTGAAGTGTTTTAGATATCTGGGAGTGGATCTGGCAGCGGATGGAACCATGGAAGCGGAAGTGGATCATAGGGTGGGGGAGGGGGCGAAAATTTTGGGAGCCTTGAAAAATGTGTGGAAGTCGAGAACATTATCTCGGAAAGCAAAAATGGGTATGTTTGAGGGAATGGTGGTTCCAACAATGTTGTATGGTTGCGAGGCGTGGGCTATGGATAGAGTTGTGCGCAGGAGGATGGATGTGCTGGAAATGAGATGTTTGAGGACAATGTGTGGTGTGAGGTGGTTTGATCGAGTAAGTAACGTAAGGGTAAGAGAGATGTGTGGAAATAAAAAGAGCGTGGTTGAGAGAGCAGAAGAGGGTGTTTTGAAATGGTTTGGGCACATGGAGAGAATGAGTGAGGAAAGATTGACCAAGAGGATATATGTGTCGGAGGTGGAGGGAACGAGGAGAAGAGGGAGACCAAATTGGAGGTGGAAAGATGGAGTGAAAAAGATTTTGTGTGATCGGGGCCTGAACATGCAGGAGGGTGAAAGGAGGGCAAGGAATAGAGTGAATTGGAGCGATGTGGTATACAGGGGTTGACGTGCTGTCAGTGGATTGAATCAAGGCATGTGAAGCGTCTGGGGTAAACCATGGAAAGCTGTGTAGGTATGTATATTTGCGTGTGTGGACGTGTGTATGTACATGTGTATGGGGGGGGGGGGTTGGGCCATTTCTTTCGTCTGTTTCCTTGCGCTACCTCGCAAACGCGGGAGACAGCGACAAAGTATAAAAAAAAAAAAAAAAAAAAAAAAAAAAAAAAAAAATATATATATTTGCTAATGTATGCATATGTTTGCTGAATTCATATATATATATATATATATATATATATATATATATATATATATATATATATATATATATATATATATATATATATATATATATATATATATATATATATATATATATATATATGTATATATATGTGTGTGTGTGTGTGTGTGTGTGTGTGTGTATCTATATATCCTTATATTTTACCGTGTATGTATGTGTGTTTATTACATAGTCATCCAGTAAAGTACATAATTATACATACTACAGTACACAACATAATAATCACATCAACATTTTAGAACCAGACAATACAGAAGACATTAAGTAACTATAACATTCCTCCCAAAGTAAATCCTTTACAATCATCTCTTCTCCCTTAGGTAACGCCGCCTCTTGTATTAGCTCCCTCGACCTGTACATTCTCTATCTCCTGCTGACGCCTGTCGTGTTACGAGAGTTCCTCCTTCGCTAGCTCTTCCTTAGGACGCTCCTCCCGCTGAGGTCTTAGACCCGCACAAGCTCCTGAAGGAGGAAGTTAGAAGAAGAAGAAGAAGAAGAAGAAGAAGAAGAAGAAGAAGAAGAAGAAGAAGAAGAAGAAGATGGGAGATGAGGAGGTTGAGGACAGGAAAAGGAGGAGGAGGAGGAGGAGGGAAGAACAAGTGAGCCTCACAACCTCCCAAAAAGGAGAGGGAGAAGTTGTCTTCTTCCGCTCCACCTCTCCTTCCTTCTGTGTGTCCCTGCGTGAGTCCCACCCTGGACATCCTGCAGGATGTGGACGACAGTGTGTCACGGACAGGAGGAGACGAGGACGCCGCCGCTGTTGTGGGAAGCAGGAGAAGAAACAGAGATACAAAGGAGGAAGACATGACTAGGAGATGATCAGTGCATAGCTCAGTGTCAAGAAATACATGTATATATGAATATATATATATATATATATATATATATATATATATATATATATATATATATATATATATATATATATATATATATATATATATATATATATATATATATATATATATATATATATATATATATATATATATATATATAAATGCATACGAGAATAGAAAAGGAAGGAATTTGGAATGGATGAAATAATGAAATGAATTAGGAACAGACGAACGTAGTCACTATAAGTGGATG
>NC_092288.1:14417728-14430228 GCF_036320965.1 Panulirus ornatus | reverse complement strand
AGACCTTCACTAATATCAAGGTTATAATTCTTTGTGTATTTAATTACTGAAGATTCAATGATATATCTCGTGGTACTGGATTTAGAGTTTACAACTGAGATGGCATCACTCCAGTCAATACAATAATCATAGTTTTTAACGTGATTAAACAAGGCATTTGATTCTTGTCCTGTTCTCATACTATACTTAAGTCTAACAGAAAGATCCTTACCAGTCTGACCAACAAAAAACTTATCACAATTTCTACATGGCACTTTACAGATGAATCCAGGAGAATATTCTGGTGGGTTCCTGATTAAGATATTCTTTATAGTATCATTGTTGCTGAAGGCAACATTAACATTAAAGGACTTAAGAAACATGGGGAGTAAAGTAAAATTATCATCAAAAGGGAGAACTAAAAGATTCTTTGTGTCAATAGGAGGTTTGGGTTCAACTCTATAAAATTATTTCTTTGATGAATTTAGGGATTTATCAATGAAATCTCTAGGGTACTTTAACTTAGATTCAATAGAATATATCTTCTCAAACTCATGATCAATAAACTCTGGATTGCAAATACGTAATGCCTTAAGGAACATAGATTGCAATGATGATAATTTATCTGTCATGTTGAGATGAGTAATAATGGATATATAAGCATACATCGGTACATTTTCTGAATATGCTAAACTTAAACTTGTTTCCTTGACTATGGATCATGCAGTCTAAAAATGGTTACAAACTATTATTTTTATTTTCTACTGTAAATTTGATGGAAGGTACTAAATTGTTAAGTAAGAGGAGAAATGTTTGTAGATATTAATTTGATGGCCAAACACAAAGAACATCACCTACGTACATACCTAAACCAAATTGCATCAGAAGGTTATATATATATATATATATATATATATATATATATATATATATATATATATATATATATATATATATATATATATATATATATACATATATATATATATATATATATATATATATATATATATATATATATATATATATATATATATATATAAAGTGTATATGAACACGCACCTTCATAGAACATACAAAGCTCCATCAGCCAGGATCGAACCTGGGACCCCTTGTGCAAGAGGCAGGCATGCTAACCGCTAGGCTAAGGGACTGTATAATAGGAAACAACTATTCGAAATACTAAGTACTCGAATACCCTTCGTCTCACTATGGTGAGCAACGGGGTCTATCGGTTGTTTCCAAACAGAACACATAGCTAGCTGAAAGCGTTTTACCGAACCTGACTGTACAACGCGGAGTTATATGAATACGAATAAAGTGTATATGAACGCGCACCTTCATAGAACATACAAAGCTCCATCAGCCAGGATCGAACCTGGGACCCCTTGTGCAAGGGGTTTATTCGTATTCATATATCTCCGCGTTGTACAGTCAGGTTCGGTAAAACGCTCTCAGCTGGCTATGTGTTCTGTTCGGAAACAACCGATAGACCCCGTTGCTCACCATAGTGAGACGAAGGGTATTCGAGTACTTAGTATTTCGAATAGTTGTTTCCTATTATACAGTCCCTTAGCCTAGCGGTTAGCATGCCTGCCTCTTGCACAAGGGGTCCCAGGTTCGATCCTGGCTGATGGAGCTTTGTATGATATATATATATATATATATATATATATATATATATATATATACACACAAATGAGGAAAAATGGTAAGATGTTGTAATGATGGATATGAGGGATGGAGGAGAGGGTTGGTGTATGTGTGTCTCTGGCTCTAGGATGGCTTGGGTAAAGCAAGACCATATAACAGGGGCTCTGGTGGTGGGTGAGAGAGAGAGAGAGAGAGAGAGAGAGAGAGAGAGAGAGAGAGAGAGAGAGAGAGAGAGAGAGAGAGAGAGGATAGGGGGTGGGGAAGAAGGGAATTCATAGACCAGGAAGAAAGAAGGTGGGAAGAGCCATGAGGGAAATATGCATGTGCTGATGAGAGAAGGAAATGAAAGTAACAATTAGGTGAGAAAAGAAGGAGGGAAGGAAGAAAGGAAGGAAAGAATAAGGCATTAAGTAGGGAGAGAAGTAAGGAGATATATGAATGAAAGAGAACAACAGAATGGGAGGATGAAGGAAGGAAAGAAATGTGAAGGCAGAGGCCGGGGAAAAAGAATGAAACAAGATATGCAGACCAAGAAAACAAATGGGAAGGATTCACTTAACTTGGGTCTTGCGATGTTAGGATTCAGCTTCACTCGAAAGCTCGAACCTGCTTCGTCTGCTGAGCTCATGAACTCTTGGAAAAATAAAGTTTTCAGCTGTGTTTCGTTTCATGAAACTCTTACCCTGCCATTCCACCTCTCTCCCCCCCTACCCCCCACCTCTCTCTCTCTCTCTCTCTCTCTCTCTCTCTCTCTCTCTCTCTCTCTCTCTCTCTCTCTCTCTCTCTCTCTCTCTCTCTCTCTCTCTCTCTCTCCGAAAAACAAACTATACTTTCTAGGAGCATAAAGAAAAAAAATACTTTATTTTTCTCGATAACAGACTTAAAAAGAAGCAGCTTTTCGAATCGAGCCGACGAACGAACCGTGTGGTAAGAGGTGTTCGACCCCTTTGCTTCACTGCGTCGAGTGTGGGTATCTGGGCCTCAAATGAACCACTGGGTCGAGATAGTTGAGGCTGTCCGGTTCTTTGAGGAGCCCTGAGATGGAAGAGGATCACATTGGCTCTACGTAGAGGCCAAGTTTCCTTGATATAATTCAGGATCTTGATCCTTCCTTATAAGACTCCTGCTTCATAATAGAATCCTGATCCTTTGTTATAAGACCTCTGCTTCATATCAGAGCCTTGATCCTCTGTTATGTACTTCGAAACTCCTTAGATGAAGCTTCTGTAATTCCTTACGTGACACTTTCGTCTTCACTCACGTAAAAATAAAAAAGAAAAGCGTAGCTTTTGTATTCGCTTCTGCATAGCATTCGTATTTCCATATGCGAATCTTTTCATGTTTCCTTATTACAAACCTTTTTGTCCTCCCTATACAAAACCCTTCGTATTTCCTGACGTGAATCTTTCGTATTTCTTTACATAAAACCATCGTATTCCCATCGGTGAAGCATTCGTGTACCCTTATACGAAAGTTGCGTACAGCAACAATATTATCCCCTTGTTTAGCGAACAATGAAACAAATACTTGAAATCAAAAATCTCCCTGGCTTGATCCACTCACCCGGCAGTCGCGTCCTACTTTCTTGTACTAACTTTCTTTCACTTTTGAGAACATCCAATTCTTCCCACGGCTTCAGAATCCTTTCATATGAGTCCCTGTAACGAGATTTAGTCTTGGAATGTGTCGTAGTAGGATAGTCTGTATAGACTTTTGGTACTGGAACTCACTGTGTGAGCATTGTCTGTATACGTAGACCTTTGGTATAGGAACTCATTGTGTGAGGATGGTCTGTATAGACTTTTGGGATTGGAATTCACTGTGTGAGGATAGTCTGTATAGACTCTTGGTATTGGAACTCATTGTGTGAGGGTTGTCTGTATAGACCTTTGGTTCTGGAATTTGTTATGAGAAAATTACCGGTACTTATAATCTGAGAATATCTCGTCTGCCGTACTCTATCATAATGACGTCCCAACAGAATAAGATTAAAACTATATTGGTACAGAGATAGACAACTTTTCCCACAGTAAGGCCTATAGCTATAGGGCCTCAGCATTGTCTATAGCTATAGGACCACAGCAAGGTCTATAGCTATAGAACTACAACATGGTCTATAGCTAAAGGGCCACAGTAAGGCCTATAGCTATAGGACCACACAAGGTCTATAGCTATAGGATCACAGCAAGGTCTATAGCTATAAGCCCAGGGCAAGAGCTATGGCTATACAACTACAGCAAGCGCTATACCTACATGAAGCACTGAAGAAATGAATGTTCAAGAACGTGTCCTAGGTTTTATAGCAGTCATCCTTGAGTCACCACAGGATCCCAGAAAACGTTCATTACATGAAGGAAGTACCGTGAGAGGCGTGGTGTTGTTGTCTCAAAGTCTTCCCGCAAGACTCAGAAAGCTTAATCGGAAGAGTTCTTGGTGAAGTTCACAGTAGTTCTTCCTCCTTCACGCTGTAGCTTCGGTAAAGAAGAGGAGAAGAAAAAAATGTATAAAGAAGAAGGGAAAACTATGATTTGTCGGTGGGTTCTATGGACAAAGAAGCGTTTAACGGGACCTCTGTTCGCGCGCCCTATCCACTAAGCCATCTATATGGTCTAGGGAAGGGGGGAAAAAAAAGACAAAAAAGATATATCATTCTCGTCCTCATTTTTGTCCTGAGACCCAACAGTATTTCGCTCTGGGGTTCTCCGTGGCAACTCACCGGCCTTCTCCCTCTGGGGATAAAATTGAATTCTTGAGGAAACTTGCGTCTCTGGAGTGGGACTTGGGCAGGATCTCTCTTACAAGATTAGACAGAAGCATTAGTGTTTTGGCGGAGGACCCAGACCATCCAACTACCCTCCCTCTCCCTCTCCCTCTCTCTCATTCCCTCCCCCCCCTGCGTGGTGGTGCTGCTGGTGGACTTCCCCCCTCCCCCTCCTTGTGCTTTCCAGGCAACATGAAACTTGAGGATCAACTCGAGAGCGAGACGGCCTCTCCTTGTGGAGTGAGTGAGACGTATGGATGTTACCTTCTGGGAAAACGTACCATCTGTAGGTGACGCTGTGGTGGTCGAATTATCATCAGTGAATTAGACTATAGTGGTTTATTTTACCTTTTTGTCCCCACTTTCTCATTCTCAAGTTCACTTTGTCTATACCAAGGATCATATTATAGTTTGATTGCTCTATACATACCTTATACTAACTATCCCTCAGTGCTGTGTTCTGGTTGGTAGGTCCACTCATACCTTATACTAACTCTTCCTCCGTGCTGTGTTCTGATTGGTAGATCCACTCATACCTTATACTAACTCTCCCTCAGTACTGTGTTCTGATCCTCCTGGTCTTCCTGTAGATCTCGTATAGACAGACAGAACCTCCTTACCCTCCCCTCAGAGCCTTCGTAAAGTAAGGCCCGTGAGGCTCCTTTGTCGAAGGTCCCTCGAGGAATGTCGTCCATCCCTGACAGTCAGTTACACAATTTTTCTGGACTTCCTGCACGATGAGCCCACTCTCCTCCACCACCTATTGAACTGTTCTCCCTCTAAGTCAATTCTTGGCCTATACGTTGCGTCCATTCTCATTCTCCTCATGCTGAGATGTTCCCCTTCAGTCAGTTCATGCCTGGCCTTCGGTGAGTCATTCAGTTAACCAGTAAAGTACATTTTTATGTATTTTGTGGCATCCTTCTCCTCTGACCACACCACTTGATCTGACCTTTTCCGTACAATCTGCCATGTCTTGCGCCACATCCAACTAGCTCTTTAACATCTTTTAATGCTTCTATTGTCTCCTGGTTATCTATGATACTCGAGTCCCTCTGTTTCTGGTGGTTATAATCTATATATATATATTGTGATCTTCTTATTGTCTTTCGCTCATACATACGAAATGGTTCCAAGATAACTTATTATATAAAGAGCTTAAACTTTTACGGAATTCTTTATCTCTCAAGCTAATTTTAGTGTACCCAACACTTTCACTGACTTGGTAATGCGATTCGACAATCACATGTTTACCAAATGGCGTCCTAGCTACGTCTCTTCATTGCATATCAACTGACTGTTATATTTTTCTCTTTTGTCTCCCCTGATGATGTGATTATTACACGAAAGTGCACTTGGGAACTTATCGTGTTTCATTTTCCCAGCGCATTCATAGGAATACACTTGATCACGCGCAAAATTGTGATTCTTTTCAATATATTTCTTTTTCTCTCAAACTATTCGCTATTTCCCGCGTTAGCGAGGTAGCGTTAAGAACAGAGAACTGGGCCTTTGAGGGAATATCCTCACCTGGCCCCCTTCTCTGTTCCTTATTTTGGAAAATTAAAAAAAATAATGAGAAAGGAGGATTTCCAGCCCCCCGCTCCCTCTCCTTTTAGTCGCCTTCTACGACACGCAGGAAATACGTGGGAAGTATTCTTTCTCCCCTATCCCCAGGGATATATATATATATATATATATATATATATATATATATATATATATATATATATATATATATATATATATATATATATATATATATATATATATATATATATATATATATATGTATATATATATATATATATATATATATATATATATATATATATATATATATATATATATATATATATATATATATATATATATATATATATATATATATATATATATATATATATATATATTCCTGTATCTTTATGATAATAATTTTCTCCATTATCAAAGGCTTTCGTGCATGTTTGCATGATTCAAATCAATTTACACATTCTGATCAAAAACCCTCAACCAAAGAGCTCAGTAGAGGCACTTGGTACGGGATTCGTTTGCCAACTCCGTCAATGAAGAGTCTATAGTTATATATTCCCTCTATGTCTGAAAAAAAAATGAATAACGATTTCACGAAAACGATCCCTTCAAACTCAACTTAAGGGGAGGATATACGATGGCTGGAAATCCCTCTCATATGGGTGGGAAAAAGGATTGTTAAAGATTGATAAAAAGATGTTGTCTTTTCGTCTTCAAACTGTGTCTTTATTTATCGAAATAAAGACAGTGAATGATCAGTGCCTTCGAAGTGAGACGGCTTTATTAGGTATCATATCTCACAGCAGGAATCGATCTCTCATATAAAGAGGGAAAAAATATATCGTATTATGAGAACGGTATATTTTTTCTCTCTCTTTTTTTTCTATGATTGGGTGAGTCTGGCTGTGACTGGTCTATTAGTCTCCCCTAGGATGATAAGGAGAATGAGGAAGAAAACGGAGTACATGGGTTGTTTAGAATGACGAGTGTACGTGGTGAGAGAGGGACTATAGTTAGGTGATTGAAGATATATGGTGTATGTGGGTGGAAGTTGAGCTACGTGGGTGGAAGTTGAGCTACGTGGGTGGAAGTTGAGGAAATGAGTAGAATGGGCAGACATCTGACACTAGTAGCCAATGAAGTTTCCAGAGCAGTCGTGAGGAAGTCGTAAGTCAAGGGTAGGTAGCATGACGAAAGGGGTCGCAAGTCAATGGAGAGTCGCACTGGAGGGTTGTAAGTCCAAGGGAAACCGTATCTTGGAGACATAAGACAAGTGAAAGTCGTACTGGAGGACATTAAGTCAAATAGAATCATATGAGAGGTCGTGTGTCAAGAAAATGTTGTACTGGAGAATCTAAAGTCAAATAAGATTCGCATGAAAGGGTCATAAGTCGAGGGAAGGTCGTATCACATTGGTCGTGATTCTAGAGGAGGTCGTAATACAGGGTCGCAAGCAGAAGAGATTCGTATCAGTGGATCTTATGTCAGGAGGAGGAGGGCACATTCGATTGTCGTAAATCAAGACAAAATGGTATAAGAGGGTGGTAAATCAAGGGGAAGTCGTAACAAAGGGTCGTAAGTCAGAAATAGTCGTACGATAGTATTAAAGATACTGATTCGGCCACGAACTTACTAAAGTCGAGGGACTTTTCAGCCAACTTTTACCAACTAAAATTTTCCTTTAGTTAAACCTACGGACACGACAACCATTATTTCACTTACACAGAAAAGTATGTTCGGTAAAGTAGAGAATGTGGTACTTGTGGTAAACTGTGGTAGAAGAATTATAGTAGCAGACACCCATAAGGAAGTCCTCCTTCTATAACTCCTCTACCACAATTCACCACAACTACCACTCTCTATTTTACTGTAAATGTTTTCCTGCGTAAGTGAAATGTTTGGTTGGAAGTCCGTAGACTTACAGCCAGAGATAAAAAAAAAAAAATATATTTTTTTTACAGGTTTGGTGATTATTAGGTAAGGCTTTCATGGATTGTTTTGAGCTTTGGATGAAATGTTTATTTTTCTATGTTAAATGAGACGGCTCTTATCAAGGTCATCTCATTGCCAACAGCACCGTCTCAAATAACATAAAAATTAAAAAAAAAAGATAAGATATATCACTAGAATTACAAAAATCTACGAGCTTCTCTTCTCACATTTAACTAAAAACTAAATAAAAAAAATGTACAACAGTGTCAAACAACATTTCATCCAAACAAGACACTATATATTTGCCAATTATGGGGAAAATATGATGTAAATATCATGAAAAGTCTACGGATTCTCAAACCCACATTTCACTTACACAGGAAAACCTCCACAATATAATTGACAGTGGTACTTGTGGTGAATTGTGGTAGAGGAGTTGTAGATGGAGAACGTTTCTTGTGGATATCTGGAAATATAACCCATCTAGAACGGTTCACCACAAGCACCACATCTCTACTTTACCGTATATATAATTACCTATGTAAGTGGAATGTGGGTGGTGATGTCCGTAGACTTTATCTGCGCCTCAACGTATTGTTTTTTCTATCTTTTTAGTTTTTGAGGAAATGTTTATTATATGTTCTAGTTTTTGAATATGGTCATTGGCACATTAGCAGATTTAGTCTTGGTCATATGTTAATGGTAAATTATTTATTCATTTATCTATTTATCTATTTATTTACTATCATGATATGTTAGTTGGTAAGTCTAGTGACTTTCGTTGTGTTTGCCGAATGTTAGGCTTTTGAAGTGTCTTTATACTTGCTTAAGTACATGGTGGACCTTGCTCCTCCTCCTCCCCTACCCCCCTTTTTTGTTTACTACCATCATACGACTACGTCCGACTTACGACCTTCTGATACGACTTCCTCTTGACTTATGACCTTCTAATATGACATAAGGCCATCTAATACGACCTCCTCTTGACTTACGACCTTCTAATACGACTCTTTTGACTTATGACCTTCTAATATGACTTTGTCTTGACTTACGAGTCTCTAATACGACGTCCTCTTGACATACGATAATGTAGTACTAATGGTTTTAGTATTACCACCAGAGGATGATGCTTGTTAATGTCTGATATATTATAATGGGTTGTAATGTTTAGTGTAGTGGGTCAATGTAGTGCCTAAGAGAGGCGTTATCAATGTGTGTTGTGATATTAAGAGTTAGGAAGGGAGGGGAAAGGCGTCTGTAGTGGTTGTGAGAGTAGAGATTGTGGTTGTTGTGGTTGTGGAATTATCAAAGCAAGGTAGGCGATTAATGCAGTAAGACTTTAAGGTTAGGAGAATGGGAAATGTATTAGTGGTTGTTGATACAGCTAAAATGGTTATTAACGATAGAGTATATATATATATATATATATATATATATATATATATATATATATATATATATATATATATTATCCCTGGGGATAGGGGATTAAGAATACTTCCCACGTATTCCCTGCGTGTCGTAGAAGGCGACTAAAAGGGGAGGGAGCGGGGGGCTGGAAATCCTCCCCTCTCGGTTTTTTTTTCAATTTTCCAAAAGAAGGAACAGAAGATTGGGCCAGGTGAGGGTATTCCCTCAAAGGCCCAGTCCTCTGTTCTTAACGCTACCTCGCTAATGCGGGAAATGGCGAATAGTTTGAAAGAAAGAAAAGATATATATATATATATATATATATATATATATATATATATATATATATATATATATATATATATATATATATTCATATACATATATATATATATATATATATATATATATATATATATATATATATATATATATATATATATATATATATATATATATATATATATATGTAGACTTATGTATATATCCTTAGACTTACCACGAGATAAAACTTTTTTTTACTGGTATGGTGATTATTAGGTAAGGCTTTCATGGATTGTTTTGCGCTTTGGGTGAAATGTTTATTTTTCTATGTTAAATGAGACGGTACGGGCAACTGAGGCTTTTATCAAGGGCATCTCATTGCCAACAGCACCGTCTCAAATAACATAAAAAAAGAAAAAACAAAAATAAAATATATCACTAAAATTACAAAAAAACATATTTACCAACTATGGGGAAAATATGATGTAAAAATCAGATAAAGTCTACGGATTGCCAAACCCACATTTCACTTACACAGGAAAACCTCCACAAAAATTTGACAGTGGTACTTGTGGTGAATTGTGGTAGAGGAGTTGTAGATGGAGAACGTTTCTTGTGGATATCTGGAAATATAACCCATCTAGAACGGTTCACCACAAGCACCACATCTCTACTTTACCGTATATATAATTACCAAGTGTAAGTGGAATGTGGGTTGCAATGTCCGTAGACTTTATCTGCGCCTCAACGTATTGTTTTCTCTATCTTTTTAGTTTTTGAGTAAATGTTTATTGTCTGTTCTAGTTTTTGAATATGGTCATTGGCACATTAGTAGATTTAGTCTCGGTCATATGTTAATGGTAAATTATTTATTCATTTATTTATTTATCTATTCATTTACTTTCATGATATGTTAGTTGGTAAGTCTAGTGACTTTCGTTGTGTTTGCCGAATGTTAGGCTTTTGAAGTGTCTTCAAACTTGCTTTAAGTACATGGTGGACCTTGCTCCTCCTCCCCCACCCCCTTTTTTTGTTTACTACCATCATACGACTATATCCGACGTACGACCTTCTGATACGACTTCCTCTTGACTTATGACCTTCTAATATGACATAAGGCCATCTAATACGACCTCCTCTTGACTTACGACCTTCTAATACGACTCTTTTGACTTATGACCTTCTAATATGACTTTGTCTTGACTTACGAGTCTCTAATACGACGTCCTCTTGACATACGATAATGTAGTACTAATGGTTTTAGTATTACCACCAGAGGATGATGCTTGTTAATGTCTGATATATTATAATGGGTTGTAATGTTTAGTGTAGTGGGTCAATGTAGTGCCTAAGGAGGCGTTATCAATGTGTGTTGTGATATTAAGAGTTAGGAAGGGAGGGAAAGGCGTCTGTAGTGGTTGTGAGAGTAGAGATTGTGGTTGTTGTGGTTGTGGAATTATCAAAGCAAGGTAGGCGATTAATGCAGTAAGACTTTAAGGTTAGGAGAATGGGAAATGTATTAGTGGTTGTTGATACAGCTAAAATGGTTATTAACGATAGAGTATATATATATATATATTTATATATATATATATATATATATATATATATATATATATATATATTATCCCTGGGGATAGGGGATTAAGAATACTTCCACGTATTCCCTGCGTGTCGTAGAAGGCGACTAAAAGGGGAGGGAGCGGGGGGCTGGAAATCCTCCCCTCTCGGTTTTTTTTTTCAATTTTCAAAAGAAGGAACAGAAGATTGGGCCAGGTGAGGGTATTCCCTCAAAGGCCCAGTCCTCTGTTCTTAACGCTACCTCGCTAATGCGGGAAATGGCGAATAGTTTGAAAGAAAGAAAAGATATATATATATATATATATATATATATATATATATATATATATATATATATATATATATATATATATATATATATTCATATACATATATATTATATATATATATATATATATATATATATATATATATATATATATATATATATATATATATATATATTATATATATATATATGTAGACTTATGTATATATCCTTAGACTTACACGAGATAAAACTTTTTTTTTACTGGTATGGTGATTATTAGGTAAGGCTTTCATGGATTGTTTTGCGCTTTGGGTGAAATGTTTATTTTTCTATGTTAAATGAGACGGTACGGGCAACTGAGGCTTTTATCAAGGGCATCTCATTGCCAACAGCACCGTCTCAAATAACATAAAAAAAGAAAAAACAAAAATAAAATATATCACTAAAATTACAAAAAAACATATTTACCAACTATGGGGAAAATATGATGTAAAAATCAGATAAAGTCTACGGATTGCCAAACCCACATTTCACTTACACAGGAAAACCTCCACAAAAATTTGACAGTGGTACTTGTGGTGAATTGTGGTAGGGGAGTTGTAGATGGAGAACGTTTCTTGTGGATATCTGTTAATATAACTCATCTAGAACGGTTCACCACAAGCACCACATCTCTACTTTACCGTATATATAATTACCAAGTGTAAGTGGAATGTGGGTTGCAATGTCCGTAGACTTTATCTGCGCCTCAACGTATTGTTTTCTCTATCTTTTTAGTTTTTGAGTAAATGTTTATTGTCTGTTCTAGTTTTTGAATATGGTCATTGGCACATTAGTAGATTTAGTCTCGGTCATATGTTAATGGTAAATTATTTATTCATTTATTTATTTATCTATTCATTTACTTTCATGATATGTTAGTTGGTAAGTCTAGTGACTTTCGTTGTGTTTGCCGAATGTTAGGCTTTTGAAGTGTCTTCAAACTTGCTTTAAGTACATGGTGGACCTTGCTCCTCCTCCCCCACCCCCTTTTTTTTGTTTACTACCATCATACGACTATATCCGACGTACGACCTTCTGATACGACTTCCTCTTGACTTATGACCTTCTAATATGACATAAGTCCATCTAATACGA
>NC_092288.1:14387728-14415228 GCF_036320965.1 Panulirus ornatus | reverse complement strand
AAGAAGGTACAGAGAAGGGGGTCAGGTGAGGATATTCCCTCTAAGGCCCAGTTCTCTGTTCTTAACGCTACCTCGCTAACGCGGGAAATGGCAAATAGTATGAAAAAAAAAAAAAATATATATATAAATATATATGTTTTTCATACTATTCGCCATTTCCCGCGTTAGCAAGGTAGCGTTAAGAACAGAGGACTGAGCCTTTGAGGGAATATCCTCACTTGGCCCCCTCCTCTGTTCCTTCATTAGGAAAACTAAAACGAGAGGGGAGGATTTCCAGCCCCCCGCTCCCTTCCCTTTTAGTCGCCTTCTACGACACGCAGGGAATACGTGGGAAGTAGTCTTTCTCCCCTATCCCCAGGGATATATATATATATATATATATATATATATATATATATATATATATATATATATATATATATATATTGCAGAGTATTCGCCTTAACATCATCCGACTCCATGCCACTTTGAACAAAATACCCTCATATCCTCCACTCTGTCAAGAGACATTTAAAATACTCGCTCCATTTTCTCTTAACCTCCTCTTCGCCTGTTACCATTTTCCCCCTCTTTTTTTTTTCTCTGTGGTTTCCTTCACACTAGTCACTTCATTTCAACGCATTTCCTTTCATAGTTTTTGTCCAGTGGATCGATGATGGTCTCCACCTATTTGCCAGCCGGGTTGGTGGAAACTCGATCCACAAAAGGCAAATTTTCTCGTCATCTTCCACACCGCCGGTTGACGACACAACGCTCCCAGACTTCGTCTCTCTCTCACAACTCCTGGGGATAGTGAGGTAAGACACTGCGTACGTATCCCCCTCCTGCGTGTTAGAAAGAACTACACACACAGAGGCTAGAACGAGAGGCTGTAAACCCTTCATTTCTTGTCTTATCATTATCCCATAGTCTTATGACTCTCCAAGAGAAGGAACAGACGAAGGAGCTAAGTGAAGATTGTTCCTCGGAGGCTCGGGCTGATGGTGTCTGAATGTGTGAGGATGTAAGTAGGGAGAGAAAGACAGGGAGGGATTGGTAGTATGTGTTAGTAAGAGAGCCTGGATGTTCTAAGTCTAGGTGAGTGAGTGAGCTCAAGGGGAAGGGGGAAGAATGGTGAGCTCAAGGGGAAGGGGGAAGAATGATTAGCAAATGTCTAATGGTTATTGTCCTGGGTCAGTGTTAGGACAAAGAGACGCGTCTGGGTGGCACTTGTAAGGAGGGAGGACTTGTGGAAGGGTGTGAGAGAATGAAAAGAAACGATCTCAAGATGAATGAGGGATGAGTTTGAAGGTAGGTCGAGAGAACGAGAGGAGTGAGGAAGAAAGAGGTCTCCTTTGGAAGGAGATGAGTGAGTGACTGGGCTATTTTCATGCAAGGGATCCAATTCTTATAATGGACGATTTGAGTGCAAGAGTAGGTCTAACTGTGAGGCATGGAACACCTTGTTGATCGAGAATGAGGAATGATTTCTCGAGTTGTGAACTGTAAAAGGACTGGTGATTGAAGTTACCTTTTTAACAAGTAAAGGTGCATGCAGGAGCACTCTTTGGTAAGTAATGGTTGGAAGTCAACGAGCGTTAGTGCACTGTTTACTTACAACCAGCCGTGCAAAGGAGAGCTATTTGAATGTGAATGTGTTGAGAGGGGCAGTGGAAGGGGAGTCTTGAAATATCCGGCATTAGTGTCGGCTCCAGATAAAAGTCCGCTCGCAGGATATTTCATTCTCAGTCACCTTTGGAATGGTACAAGTTCTAGGGAAGCTTAGAGCTTTACTGAGGGTGTCACAGCTTAAGCTCTTCAATGTGATACAGCTCATAGTGCTTTCTATTATCCTAAAGACTTGCTTCTGTAATATAGCGTTGCTTTGGTGATATGATGTAAGGAATTGTGTCTGCGTCTCTGTCTTTGTTTGTGTCTGTCTGATTGCCCGTCTATAGAGTACGGGGAGGGAGTTCTGTATTCGTGTTTGTGTGTTTTTTAAGTATATATATAAATGTGTGTTTGCGAATCCATGATTTTTGAAGCGTGCATATGTGTACATTTGTGTGTATATGTGTTAACATGAATGTGTGTGTATTTGTAAATATGTCTGTATGTGTGTGTGTGTGTGTGTGTGTGTGTGTGTGTGTGTGTGTGTGTGTGTGTGTGTGTGTGTGTGTGTGTCTCATTATAGTACAAATCGTGGAAAAAAAGGACAAAATAGAATTATTTCAACCTCTTAAACGCTAGTGATTTTAAAAATGAATCCCGTGTCTGGTATGAGTCAAATGACAGGTAATAATGTTTTGATATTATTCATAAGTCTGAGTGAGGTGTCAGTGATTGAAACTCATTGTGTGGGTAACAAAGGCTACTTAGGCATGACTGAATCGTGGCACAATGCAAGTCCCCGCTCACATTATGATATGAATATGTAATGGCATTTCTTTTTTTTTTGGCTTACTAATTATATACCAATTACAAAGTGGATATGTGAGATTGTATATATATATATATATATATATATATATATATATATATATATATATATATATATATATATATATATATATATATATATATATATATATATATATATTCCTATGAGTCCACGAGGAAAATGAAACACGATATCGTGTTTCATTTTTCCCGTGGACTCATAGGAATATCTCGATCATGCGCAAAATTGTGATCCTTTCCAATATATATATATATATATATATATATATATATATATATATATATATATATATATATATATATAACCCACAAACACTTATCCATACACATGGCTGCAAGGAAACGTGACACAGTAAAAGCTGAGCGTCTTCTTGTAGATCCTCTTTAGAAAAAAGTATTATGAAATTCCCTCTCAAGTATTTTCTTTACTGAAGCCGACGATGTGATATCCAGGAGCGCTCGGAATCTCAATAAGAATTCCAGTAAAATATCTAAGCCTATAAAAGAAAAAGAGGTTGTATCAGTAAAGATTATGTTAAGCTGGGGACCTAACCAGATAGATAGGATAGATAGATACCACATGAAATCAGGCTACTTGACACCAGTGTAATTAGGACCATTTTGGCCAGAATGATATCCTTTTTATCTTTATTTTGAATATATCGTATAACATGGCCACTCAACAAGCATGTTTTCTTTTTCTACCAGTCACCAACAATGGCCATTCAACGAGCATTTTTGCCTACCTCCAAAGATGTCCCCTACGAGAGCATTTCTTGCTAATTGTCTCCACTGGCCAGTCAGAAAGCATTATTACATGGAAGGTGGGTATTCTCTCACTTCAACGGCCTTAATCATTAGTAGGACATATAAACAAATACCTTAGGAATTGCCAGTGTAGGCGATATTAACCAATGAGCGCGGTGGCTGCTCATTAAGTATGATAAGTGTGGTTTTCTGGAGGTTTAAGTACACTTAGTGAACCATTAATTACGTCCAAGAGTAATTGTCTAGCACTTTAGACCGATAATCATTACCAAGTGTGGCTGCTAAATACCGCTGGATGGCTCAAAATAGCGACTAATTAACCATGACTCGGTTAATTACGACCTACAGCCACTAATGAGTTTTACCAAATGTTAATGTAATGAGTATAGAGGTACGACCCTTGAGTACGACGGTACGATCCTTGAACACGACGGTACGACCCTTGTACACGACGGCACGACACTTGTGTACGACGGTACGACACTTGTGTACGACGGTACGACACTTGAACACGACGGTACGACCCTTGTGTACGACGGTACGACACTTGTGTACGACGGTACGACACTTGTGTACGACGGTACGACCCTTGAGTACGACGGTACGACCCTTGAACACGACGGTACGACCCTTGTGTACGACGGTACGACCCTTGAACACGACGGTACGACCCTTGTGTACGACGGTACGACCCTTGAACACGACGGTACGACCCTTGTGTACGACGGTATGACCCTTGAACACGACGGTACGACCCTTGAGTACGACTGTGCGACCCTTTAACACGACGGTATGACAATTGAGTACGACGGTACGACCCCCTGAGCACGACGGTGCGATCCTTGAGCAAGACGATATATTCCTTAAGGGTCAAGATAAAGGCTAGGCCATCAATAACCAAGGGTCGTGCCGTCGTGCTCAAGGGTCGTACCGTCGCACCGAGTAAACAAACTTTTAAGGCCACCCAAAGCACCGAACTATCGTTTAAACCTGTAACTACCAAGCCATCATATACTGCACGAAGTGAGGTATATTCCTTTTTTAAACGCCTCTTAATTAGTAGTTAACGACCACCTGCAGGTAGGGATAACTGGCGTTAATCCTGAGCTAATCACCCACTTGAACTGTCAGTGAGAGTAAATCCCTAAGTCTTCCCCTACGACCAAGAAAGAAAACACACACACTATATATAAATATATATATATATATATATATATATATATATATATATATATATATATATATATATATATATATATATATATATATATATATATATATATATACCTATGAGTCCACGGGGAAAATGAAACACGAAAAGTTCCCAAGTGCACTTTCGTGTAATAATCACATCATCAGGGGAGACACAATAGAGAAATATAACAGTTAGTTGATATATATATATATATATATATATATATATATATATATATATATATATATATATATATATATATATATATATATATATATATATATATATATGTATATATACATATATATATATATATATATATATATATATATATATATATATATATATATATATATATATATACCATCTCGCGACGATCTAGCCCTTTCCAAGGATGAACCACGACGAACAACCCACCACAAGAAGAGGGAGACTTATTACCAACTCGAGTTTCATCACAGATAAAAAAACTCGTTGATAATTAATGTTAAGGAGAGTTTAATTAGCTCTGGTTTTAAAGATATCTACAGACATCCCCCCCCTCCAGGTAAATTAGGCTGGGGTGTGGGTTGGGGGTTGGGGGCGTGCAGTGTGAATTAGTATTAATATCTGGGAAGGAGAGAGAGAGAGAGAGAGAGAGAGAGAGAGAGAGAGAGAGAGAGAGAGAGAGAGAGAGAGAGAGAGAGAGATGAGGGGAGGGAGTGAGGGAGGGTGGTAGTATATCCTGGAAGAAACAAGGAGCAAGGCAGCCGTGGGAGAAGAGCAGTGTTGCCATAACAGTGTTATGAATTAATCTATCGTAAAATTGTTGTTGTATCAGGCGTTGGCCAGGCGCGCCAGCGTTGCCAGAAACTGGGAGGGAGGGAGGGAGGGAAGAGGAGGGAGGGAGAGGCTTGGGAAATATGCCTATAAAGCCTTGCTGATCACGCTCGAACGATGCTAACCAAACTATCGTCTGGTCTTCGTCAAATTTCACCTCTAATTTTCGTCTGTTTTTCTTTTCTTTTCAAGTATCGCGAGGGGGAAAATGTCTGTCTGTCTGTCATGGATCGTTTCTTGCTTGGTTAATGGATATGGACGTATGGCAATACTCCTCTGCTCTTAGGCTCATAATGTTGTTCATATGGTTGACGCAATCGTCCATAAGTTCACCATTGCTGCTATGGGCTGGTGGGCTGGTTGGCTGGTTGTGTGTGTGTGTGTGTGTGTGGGATATAGGCTTAGATTATTCAGGTCATCAATGTCAAACTACGTCATACACCAGCTGGGAAATATTGATCATTTCCTTCTGTTGTTTAGGGAAAATGTTAGGCATCTTATTCTGGTGTTTGATGATAATACTGATCGCTTTCTTCTGGTGTTGAAGGAAACTATTGATCCCTTCCTTCTGTTGTTTAATGACAATATTGATCGATTTCTTCTGGTGTTTAAGGAAAATATTAATCACTTCATTCTTTTGTTTAAGGAAAATATTAATCACTTCCTTCTATTGCTTAAGGAAAATATTGATCACTTTCTTCTGGTGTTTAAGAACGATATTGATCACTTTCTTCTGGCGTTAAAGGATAATATTGATCACTTTCTTCTGGCGGTAAAGGATAATATTGATCACTTTCTTCTGGCGTTAAAGGATAATATTGATCACTTTCTTCTGGCGTTAAAGGATAATATTGATCACTTTCTTCTGGCGTTAAAGGATAATATTGATCACTTTCTTCTGGCGTTAAAGGACAATATTGATCACTTTCTTCTGGCGTTAAAGGACAATATTGATCACTTTCTTCTGGCGTTAAAGGACAATATTGATCACTTTATTCTGGTGTTGAAGGACAATAATTTCTAAGGCCTCATACGCTCACACTTGTGCCAGACATCTGACTTAACCACTTCGTACGCTCCTCGTTTAGCCAGACACCAGACATAGTTACACTTTATAGTTCCCTTGCAGTTAAACGTGTGATTAAAAACAATTTGTCGTTCGCCCCGCTGCCGGGTGTATGAGCAAAGCATTTCTCACCCTCGCTTGCCAGACGTATGATCCATCACTCCCTCAGTCCCTCGTCACTTCTTCTCATAGCTCTTAGTTGATCATCTATTTCATGATGCACTCATCATCATCTAACCTTTCCGAATGACGTAGTTTCGACTGGGAGATGCCTTTGACCATGATATGTGTGTTACTACATTAAAAAAAAAGTTATTTTTCCCAAGTAGCTGCCAGAGGTGGGTCAAATATCTACTACGTAGCTTTTTTTAATCATTATCATTCCCACATCATGACTGGATCTATCGACTTCAAAGTACAGTAGAAAGTCTTCTGCAACCATCACGATTGTTCGTACAACCGTCAGTTTTGAAGAGCGAAAGGATTAGTTTGGGATGATCGCACACGCTCATCGGTGGCGCTCATAACCCGAGGCCATTTTGAAGTGCAGGGAAAAAAAGTGTTGGTTCACAACAGACCGCCGTTCGAACCCATCTTGCCTTAATCCCATGACCCCGGAGTTGGCGCAAGGGGAAAAAAAATAAATGTCGAAAAAGGAAACTATCGGACAAAGTAACAATTAACTTGTTGGTGCCGACTGGTCAATAAAAAGAGATGAACAAAAAAAGAAAAAAAATAGTTCCGGAATTTCTTCTTTTTTTTGGGAGGGGGGAGGGCGATGTCAATATGATTGAGCCCTGGGCGTTCATAATGGCGAATAAATGATTCGAGTTATTGTTTGTCATGTTCGTCTGGTACATGATAAAACAAACAGAGATAAAGAATGTATTTATTGTTTGTGTGTGTGTGTGTGTGTGTGTGTGTGTGTGTGTGTGAGTGTGTGTGTGTGTTACGGAGAGTGAGTGTTTGAACTAGTGTTGCCTCCTCTTTCACCCATGTATGTATACGTCTTACGTCCTTACCATTGTGTTGTGGACACACACACACACACACACACACACACACACACACACACATACACTAGCCTGAGAGAGGTACGCATTAACTGACCAGTCCTAAGGGAAGGATGAACACCTGTCTTGGCTGTGGTCCGACTACCGCGCCAAGGATTCGAACCCCGTTAAACCCATGCCACGTTAACAATTGTGCCACGTATGCTCGTATCTGTATGTCTGCCTGCTCACGTATAATCGTAATGACGTGTGTAAACACGGCACAGAAACGAGCTTCACACTTTCAAACTTACGTAATGTGACACAGGGACAAAAAAATCAGTGGTGTCAAGATAATTTTTTTGCTGTGTGTACATCACTATATAAAACTCGATAAAATAAACAAAGTTCAGTTAGCTAAATTGTATCATCGCTTTATCATCACTCGTCTCTTGGAGATAACTGGGTAAATTAGAATTATTTCCATCTTTACTTTCGGCTTCTGTTTCCCTCAGGCGTGTCACCATTGTGTCGGATGGGACGTAAGATGTGTAGGGTCTGGCAAAATGAAGTCACAAAACACATCACAAAACAAAAAAAAAAAAAAATACCTTCCTCGCTCTTCCCTTGATGAGACTCATTATTGCATTGTTGATTTCTCTATCAATACAATACAGTGACTACGTTATGTACAGAGATGTAATCAGTTATTGACAGCTTGGACAACCATAACAAGATATGTGCGAAAGCATTAACATGACAATTAGCCATTAACAACAAACAGCAGACACGAAATGGTTACATTCAAAACATGAATTTTCGCTGGAACAATTGTAAATGATCGAATTAATTGGTGAAAAAGGTGAAAAAGTCGTACAATCAGAGCTGAAAGACAAATATACACATATGTACTTATATTTACATATTTACACGTACAGATATATGCATACGCATATATACCTGAAATAAGAACAAGCCTTTACAGTAAACATTATGTTAACATTACCATTTCAGTGAGTCTTCTTAGAGCAACATTATCGCCACAGTCTTTGAATGAAGTTAACCTACACTTGATAACAGATGTGGGATTGCAATTAATAGAGTTAGCAGACATATAATGATAGCAGTAAGATAATAGACAATGTGGTAAGTTAGCAGACACATAATGATAGCAGTAAGATAATAGACAATGTGGTAAGGTAGCAGACACATAATGATAGCAGTAAGATAATAGACAATGTGGTAAGTTTGCAGACATATAATGATAGCAGTAAGATAACAGATAATGTGGTAAATTAACAGACGCATGATAACAATAAAAATTTACAAGAACAAGCAACGAATTGTTTTCACATTTCAAGAAAATGTTGCATGTCACAAATATCTAAAGTTACTTTTCTAACCCCCCAAAAAATCAGGTAAGTTTATTCTAATATCGAAATTTGAAAATACAAAATCCTACTTATACAATTTTAATTCAACGAAGTTCTACAATTCTTATAAGACTAATAAAACCTATATGGAAACTGGACGTTTCTTCCAGGAGTAAAAGCCCCTGAGTGGCTGTTGAGTTGCCGGCTTTTGTTTTTATTGGCTCTATCCCTCTCACCGCTGCCTCTGTCTATTAGGCAAATATCCATTGGCTTTGGTCTCAGGTTTAGCACTTTCTGCAAAGGGTCAGGAAAGATTGAAGATGGGAGCTTGGCTGGAAACCGAGTATTATCTGTTATAGAAAGGTAGATTTAGTTAATAATGCAACGATAGATGTGACTGTTATTCACTTTTTTTATACATACAAAAATTACGTGGTCATTTATCGACCGGCGCAGAGAGGGAGGATGAACACCGGGGTATGGTGTAGGGCCAATTGGCGAACACTGGATTCGAACCCGTGTGGGTACGATGGATGTGACTTATCAATCTCAGTTGATTTAACTCGCGGGATCAAGGAGGAATTTAAATGTGAGGGCGACTGAAGAATTAAGAAAAAATGATTTTTCTAAGTCTTGAAAGGAAGGGTGAGCCAAGAAGAGAGAGAGAGAGAGAGAGAGAGAGAGAGAGAGAGAGAGAGAGAGAGAGAGAGAGAGAGAGAGAGAGAGAGATGGGGGAGGGAGGAAGGGGGATGAGGCGCTGAAAATCCTCCCATCTTGTATTATCACTTTCAAAAACGGTGGAACAGAAGAAACTAGCCGATAGAGACTGTTTCTTTTCGCCCCCTTTTTTTTTTACGTGGGAGGTTTCCGTCGTGGTCTGTTCCCCATGCTGCTGCTTCACCAAGAGGCCACCAGAAGGTCTGAGAGAGATAATCGAGGCAAGTTTGTGTAACTGATAAGAAAGATAAGGGTGGCTTTAATCTCAGCCAAAGATTAGAATCAATGATTATGGCTACATTGACGCTGGATGTGTGAGGACCTCCATACATTATTCTGATGTGTGAGTCATTGAATGACACTGAGTGGAACAGAAAACTGTGGGTGGAACAGACTGAGTGGGAGGTCGGATAATGTGTCGTATAATGTATTTTATTCATTGTGTGTCAGAAGGGCGTATGGTCATCTGCCGTGTAAATGAAGAAGCAACAAGACCATATATATATATATATATATATATATATATATATATATATATATATATATATATATATATATATATATATATATATATATATATATATATATATATATTTTTTTTTTTTTTTTTTTTTTTTTATACTTTGTCGCTGTCTCCCGCGTTTGCGAGGTAGCGCAAGGAAACAGACGAAAGAAATGGCCCAACCCCCCCCCCCCATACACATGTACATACACACGTCCACACACGCAAATATACATACCTACACAGCTTTCCATGGTTTACCCCAGACGCTTCACATGCCTTGATTCAATCCACTGACAGCACGTCAACCCCTGTATACCACATCGCTCCAATTCACTCTATTCCTTGCCCTCCTTTCACCCTCCTGCATGTTCAGGCCCCGATCACACAAAATCTTTTTCACTCCATCTTTCCACCTCCAATTTGGTCTCCCTCTTCTCCTCGTTCCCTCCACCTCCGACACATATATCCTCTTGGTCAATCTTTCCTCACTCATTCTCTCCATGTGCCCAAACCATTTCAAAACACCCTCTTCTGCTCTCTCAACCACGCTCTTTTTATTTCCACACATCTCTCTTACCCTTACGTTACTTACTCGATCAAACCACCTCACACCACACATTTTCCTCAAACATCTCATTTCCAGCACATCCATCCTCCTGCGCACATCTCTATCCATAGCCCACGCCTCGCAACCATACAACATTGTTGGTACCACTATTCCTTCAAACATACCCATTTTTGCTTTCCGAGATAATGTTCTCGACTTCCACACATTTTTCAAGGCTCCCAAAATTTTCGCCCCCTCCCCCACCCTATGATCCACTTCCGCTTCCATGGTTCCATCCGCTGACAGATCCACTCCCAGATATCTAAAACACTTCACTTCCTCCAGTTTTTCTCCATTCAAACTCACCTCCCAATTGACTTGACCCTCACCCCTACTGTACCTAATAACCTTGCTCTTATTCACATTTACTCTTAACTTTCTTCTTCCACACACTTTACCAAACTCAGTCACCAGCTTCTGCAGTTTCTCACATGAATCAGCCACCAGCGCTGTATCATCAGCGAACAACAACTGACTCACTTCCCAAGCTCTCTCATCCCCAACAGACTTCATACTTGCCCCTCTTTCCAGGACTCTTGCATTTACCTCCCTAACAACCCCATCCATAAACAAATTAAACAACCATGGAGACATCACACACCCCTGCCGCAAACCTACATTCACTGAGAACCAATCACTTTCCTCTCTTCCTACACGTACACATGCCTTACATCCTCGATAAAAACTTTTCACTGCTTCTAACAACTTGCCTCCCACACCATATATTCTTAATACCTTCCACAGAGCATCTCTATCAACTCTATCATATGCCTTCTCCAGATCCATAAATGCTACATACAAATCCATTTGCTTTTCTAAGTATTTCTCACATACATTCTTCAAAGCAAACACCTGATCCACACATCCTTTACCACTTCTGAAACCGCACTGCTCTTCCCCAATCTGATGCTCTGTACATGCCTTCACCCTCTCAATCAATACCCTCCCATATAATTTACCAGGAATACTCAACAAACTTATACCTCTGTAATTTGAGCACTCACTCTTATCCCCTTTGCCTATATATATATATATATATATATGTATGTATATATTCCCTCAAAGGCCCAGTCCTTTGTTCTTAATGCTACCTCGCTAACGCGGGAAATGGCGAATAGTATGAAAGAAAAGATATATGTGTGTGTGTGTGTGTGTGTGTGTGTGTGTGTGTGTGTGTGTGTGTGTGTGTGTGTATGTGTGTGTGTGTGTGTGTGTGTGTGTGTGTGTGTGTGTGTGTGTGTGTGTGTATTCACGTCATCAGCAATACACAAGTAATGAACATAAAAAAAGGTGTTACACATACAAAGGTCAAGTTACACATGCAACCACTTTATAAGCAAGACTTCGGTCACCCTTCAGTTCTTAGATAGTAACATCATAGACAGTAACATCACTAAATACAGCTTGTGTGATAACTTCAACATCTCATGACGCGCGTCGATACAGAGTCCTTCCACAAAACAATTGTCAGCAAGCTCAAGGTTATAATAAGCCAATGCATGACCCCGACTTTTGCCTTAGGTGTTCACATTTCTTCACCTGACCTTCGCCTGACCCTTCTCTCACCTGAGGAGGTGTCATGCGCCACACATACACCTCTCAAAGACCGACTCATGTCCCTCATCTCTCACTCTCCTTAATGAAGTGAATACTCACTACAGCGCTCGGCTCTTTGTGTTTCATTCTCAAAGGGAAATGATCGAGGAGGAGGAGGAGGAGGAGGAACCGAAGGACAAGTGATCTATCTTCAGAAGGTGTGACTAGGTTGGGGTTGGGGAGGAGGAGGAACTGGAAGAGGGTTTGAAATCCAATTTTCCCCGTGGTAAACCTTTAAGGAAATATTGCCAGATAAGATATAAGATGGTGATAAGATATAAGATGATGTCGGCCGACCTTGCTGGTGTTAAGAAAACTGTAATGAACACAAGGAGGGAGGGATAGGAGAAGGGCCATGTGGATAGACACAAGGAGGGAGGGATAGGAGAAGGGCCATGTGGGTAGACACAAGGAGGGAGGGATAGGAGAAGGGCCATGTGGGTAGACACAAGGAGGGAGGGATAGGAGAAGGGCCATGTAGATTGGTGTGAGATATTTGTGGTCAGTGATGCTCATAAAGGCCAAATGATAAGGTTGATTTTTTTCAAAATGTTTTTCTTTTTTTTTTGTATATGCTCCGAGTGGGTATATTCCCACTGAAGATGCTCCCACTGAGTTTAATCCTCACTGAAGATGCTCCAAATGAGGCTACTCCCACTGAAGATGCTCCCACTGAAGTTACTCACTCTCTCTCTCTCTCTCTCTCTCTCTCTCTCTCTCTCTCTCTCTCTCTCTCTCTCTCTCTCTCTCTCTCTCTCTCTCCTTCTTTAAACTTAATTATATGGTATTATCATATTTCCCCACCATCTCCCACACGTTTTCTATTTCAAGGGTGGACTTCAAGAGACGCGCATGAGCTGTTGTTATGGGAGCAGAAGCTAACAGACTTACGAACCTGATCAGCCTATACTTCAGACAGTATTCTGCCCATGATGGTAAGTTAGGACCCCTCGTCAAGGTATTAGGGAGGAAGTTTGGTGACAAAGGCGCCTATTTAAGTAGCAGTTAGAGATGCTGTTCCTTGATGCATGGAAGATTCTGAACGCTGATATATATATATATATATATATATATATATATATATATATATATATATATATATATATATATATATGAAAATATCCCCCAATTATGGCCATCTTGAGTGAATTATGTTAGATTGTATGATCTAAAATTATCATTTTTATCATTATCATTATTATTATTATTATTATTATTATTATTATTATTATTATCATTATTATTATCATTATTATTACCATTATCATTATTATCATTATCATTATTATTATTAGTAGTAGTCGTAGTAGCAGTAGTCTCATTATTCTTATCTTTATTATTAACAACATTAACATTATTGTCATCATCACTATTATCATTATCAATGTTATCATTATCATTATAATCATTTCTATCATCATTCAACCCCAGAAACCCTTTAATGAGCCATCTGCTTAGGAATTTCGAAGATGCAGCCCTAACAGGAGCAGAGTAAGTTTGGTTCTACTGAAGTGAAAATTGGTCCTTGACAACGCTATACTCCTTTCTCAGCGCTGTCCTTGATACAACCTTGAAGAAGGTGAGTTCTAACCCCGCGGTATTGTCACTTGCAGGCAGAGTCCGGTAGCACCGGTATAATCATAATCTATTGTCATTATTCCATTCCTGTGTTCATAAGGAAGACTACATACATACATACATACATACATACATACATACATACATACATACATACATACATCCATCCATCCATCCATACATACATACATACATACATACATACATACATGCATACATATATACAAATCATTCGCACACATCACCAACACACATCCTTAACTCTATGTTCTGTGTTGAAATAATACCTGGACATCCCCTTACTTATAAAAGTGAGACTTACTTTCCACTTTACGCACGATGATGGCTTTCTCCACTGTGGCCAAGTTCTGCATCTACACTGCACGAACTAACCATTAGCAGAGACTATGTCAAGTGTATCCCATAGCCAGTCATTCCTTAGGAGTACATCATCTGATATATCCCCAGTCCTTGATCTGTTCCCTTCACTACATCTATCCATCAGCTCTTCTACTAGTCTACCTATCCTTCCCTTACCTTCTACGTATAGTTCTGTACATCTTCTTGGCCATCTTAACACCTGTCATACGTTCCACATAGCCAGGCCATCCTGAAAGATTTTCATCCTTGCTTCCATCAGAAAGACTTCCTCTCTCCCCTACATTATCACTCTCATTATCTACATGCTATCCATCCTTGTAACTCCGTCTATACTAAGCAACTTGTCCATCTCTGTTGCTTTTAGGTTTCGTCTGTTCTTCTGGGCTTCACAGCAACACATCAGCGATGGGACAAGTACCCCTTCATGCAGTAGGTCTCTTGAACACCCTATACCTGATTCTCTTACCCATTTACAAGATCTTTCAGGTCACGTCCAGTTTATCCTCCCTCTGCCTTCACACCATCATCCGTACTTAACTCTCCTTCCAAGTATTCAAGTTCGTACGTAACTCCCACTTCTTCGTCATTGAAACGAATTTCGTCAGTCTAATATCTTCTCTTACATCCCCTCCTACCCCCCCTCCCCATCTCATTCCCTCTTTTTCAAAAGCAAAAAAAATAGCATCTAACTTTTATCCGCGTTCAGTTCCATCCTCAACTCCTCTTCTATCTCGTCCCCCCCTACAACAACATATCATCGAACTGGCCAACCAATCTGTTCATATCTTTACCATTTCGCCACCAGCACAGCGTCATCTGCATACAACTGTGGTGGTAACAATTTCCATTCTGTTTCTCCATGGTAAAGCATGACACCACATTTAGTGACCCTCCCCTCACCTGGCCTTCCTCTCACGCGCCGCTCCAGTCATGAAAATATAAAAAAAAAAAATGTTTAAAAAAAAAAAAGGATAAAAGACATTAAATAACCACGGTGATATCGCATGCCTTTGACACATTCCCACATTGGATTCAAACCACTCGCTCATGCCGCCATATACACAGGCACTATTTCTATTACAAAAGCTCTTAACAGCTTTCAAAATTTTCCATGCACACCAAATAGATTTAAAACTTTGCAAAAGTGCCTACCTATTCTCTCTCTGTCTCTCTCTCTCTCTCTCTCTCTCTCTCTCTCTTTTATATATATATATATTATATATATATATATATATATAGTATATATATATATAATATTATATTTATATATATATTATATATGTATATATATATATATATATGTATTTTATATATATATATATTTATATATATATATATATATTTTTATATTTTTATATATTTTTAATTTTTAATATTTATATTATTCTTTCTTTCATACTTTTTCGCCTTTTCCCCGCGTTAGCGAGGTAGTTTTTAAGAACAGGGGGACTGGGCCTTTGGGGGGAAATCCTCACCTGGCCCCTTTCTTTTCCTTTTTGGAAATAAAAATTAAAAAAAAACAGGGGAAAAAATTTAGCCCCCCCATATTAAAATAAAATATAAAAATATTTAAAATAAAATATAAAAATTTTTATTTTTAAAATAAAATAAAAAAATTTTTTATTTTAAAGGAAAGGGAAATTTAAAAATCCATATTTAAGGAATAGTAAGAAAACCCTTTACAAAGGTTTTTTAAAAAAATTCCATTTTCCAAAAAAATTTTTTAAAAAACCCATTTAAGGGGAAAGGGAAAAAGCCATTTAAAAATGTTAAAAAACCCCTTTTTTTTCCCCAAAGGGTTTGTCCAATTACAGGAATAAAAAAAAAAATTTAAGGGGTAAAAATAAAAAATAATTTTCAAATAGAAAATAAAAATTTTTGGAAAAAAATGAAAAAAAAACCCAGGAAGGTAAAAAAAGGGGAAAACCTAAAAGGAAAAAATTAAAAACCCTTTTTTGGAAGGAAAATAAAAAAAAACCTTTTCAAATTAAAATAAAAAATATAAACGGGAAAAGGTAGAAAAAGGAAAAATTTTCCCCCAAAAGGGTTTGAAATATAAAAAATCCATTTTACGGGAAAGGTAGAAATTTTAGAAAATCCATATTACAGGAAGGTAGAAATATAGAAAATCCATATTACAGGAAGGTAGAAATATAGAAAATCCATATCACAGGAAGGTAGAAATATAGAAAATCCATATTACAGGAAGGTAGAAATATAGAAAATCTATCACGAAATACACTAAGAGAAGGGAAGTGGTCATGGAAACAATATGTTTTAGCGCAACTTTGTCCCGCTAACGTTTCCGTACAGCCATCTTCAGGGACATCATAAATGGCAAAACACAAGCTTATGTGACGTCAACGGGACATTTCCTTGCTTGGGTCATTCATGTGTCGTCTCTTAATTGGCTTGATACGGTCGTTACCTCCGCTCCTTCTGTGCTCCTCCGCTCACCGCTGCCTTGGACCAACTGATGATGAATCCACTCCTCTCGTCCGTGGAAAATTTCCTATTTATGTGGGCTGCTTCTGGCGCTCTCTTACCCCTCTTGTGTCTATATTCTTTCGCATGTGATGTGATGGCATTCGAAATTAGATAATGTCCTAAATCAACCTAGCGTTCTATGATCCTTTTTTTTTTTCCCCAAACTTTCACCCCTGTGTCCTTGTAATATGCACATTTGCAATCGTTGCATGGGACTTAGTGTACGTCGCCCGCCGCTGCGTCTCCTCACCTCAACTCTTTGTTTAAACTTCACCACCTCAAAAGTCCTCCTGCTCGACGACGTAGCAACACACACACACACACACACACATAGTCTATTCGTTGCAGGAATCTGTCGATCGATGTTCTGATGGTACGCATGAACTTCCTTCTCCGCCATGTCTCTCTCTCTCTCTCTCTCTCTCTCTCTCTCTCTCTCTCTCTCTCTCTCTCTCTCTCTCTCTCTCTCTCTCTCTCTCTCTCTCTATCATCATAACATCATCATATATATCCATTGTATGTGAAAAAAATCTTTTTTTTTCTCTCTTTTTTTTTTTCCCTCCCCTTCCGTCAAATCCTCAAGATTTCTTCCTGCGTTAGTAAAAAAACATTTTCCTCTGACACACACTACACGTCGCGTGGCTACACCACCACAGCAGCGGTGAGGAGGGAGGCAGGCAGGCAGGGAGGGATGAAAGGGCGATACCACAAGTATATTCGGTCCGTAGACGAGCATTTTAGTCCCTCATTATGATCTCAAAAGGCTCCACACAGGGGCTCTAGTTAAGGTTGTTTTTCAGGGCAGCCAAACGTGATGAAGTTAATCAGGAAGAGTGAACCCTCTGGGAAGGAAAGTTTTTTTTTTTCTTTTTTTTCTCCTTTTTTAATGAAAAAAAAATTGGAAGAACTAAGAAATATTTTTTTTTTTCACTTGGCTCCTTCCTGTGGTCAGTGGCTTCGTTCCTGCATAGGTTTGTATGCCAGCTTTGCCCTCAGTGGGTGGGAAGGAGGGTGGATTTCTTCCACGAAAGACGTAGTGTACTCACGGTACTGATCACATCCCGCACAAAATGTCTCTCGCTATTCCGACACACACACACACACACACACACACACACAGAGCATTACTACACTCTATGACCTGGGATCCCACTCGGTGGACGTGGACTGCTTCCTTGGCGCAACGGGGGGACCCCATAGAAGAGATATATATAACTTCTAAGGGTAGAAAAGTAGTAAGGTAGTAAAGTAAAGTACTCAGTCATCTGATGGCATACAAACCACACTCATCGAAAACTTTGATATTCCACGCGTACTTCTTCCCTTCCCCTCCCCTTCGAACACTTCAACACATCATGATATTATCCTCAATTAGACACATCATGATATTATCCCCGGATGAACACGATATGATGAAGAGAATCGATACGCATATACGCCAGACGACTTGCTACTCCCTCACAGACGCATCAGCGTACCTCACTAGGCGCCGTTCTTGTACAAGCCATATCAGCAGACGTGCCCGGGGACCAAGTGCCCTACACTGCAGACAATGTGTGAAATGTTCACCAAATTGCATTTTCCTCCTCCTCTCTCCCCTTCCCCCTCCTCCTCCTCCTCCTCTCTCCCCACACACACCCCACACTCACTCTGAGCTACACGAGTCAGAGGCAACAGATAACCCTGAATTTTTATCATTGTTCTAAAGTCGTGAAACATGCCATTTATTTTTACCATTTTGTATATATATATTTATACACGCACAATGTGTGTGTGTGTGTGTGTGTGTCTGCATGTGTGTCCGATGTAGAGGTAATTTGGAGGCATTAGAGGGAAGGTACATTGAGAGTCTCCAATAATGATGATGATATGTAGTAATGATAATAATGATACTAATAATGATAATGAAAATCATAATGATAATTATGATAATGGTGACAAATGATAATGATAACAATATTAATGATAATAGTAATATAATGATAATAATAACAATTGTAATAATAATGATAGTAATGATAATAATAATAATAATAATAATAATAATAATAATAATAATAATAATAATAATAATAATAATAATAATAATGATAATAATAATAATAATAATAATAATAATAATAATAATAATAATAATAATAATAATGATAACAATAATAATAATTGTAATGCCAAAAGTCTTTCTTTTAACAGTACAATTCCGACATTTTTCCAGATATGAAAACTTTTAAATTAGGAAAGAAATTCCCCTGTGTGTGTGTGTGTGTGTGTGTGTGTGTGTGTGTGTGTGGCGGGCTTTTAGTAGCGACTGTGTGTGGTGTGTGTGTCTGTGGCGCGGAGGAGGGAGGGAGGGTGGGTGGGTGGGTCTGGTATCACACCATTTTCTTATCCCTGTATACATGTTAAGAATATGTAACAGGTTGTTATATTCAAATGAGGACGTTGGCAGAATACTTAATCTCTCTCTCTCTCTCTCTCTCTCTCTCTCTCTCTCTCTCTCTCTCTCTCTCTCTCTCTCTCTCTCTCTCTCTCTCTCTCTCTCTCTCCTCTCTGGATATTGCTCGGTGTGTGTGTGTGTGTGTGTGTGTGTGTGTGTGTGTGTGTGTGTGTGTGCAGCTTAAAGTTTAATATGGTTTTTCTCATTGTCTTATATTACTTTTAGGAAGACGTTTGACCTTAATCTCAAAGAAATGATGGTGATCTTTTCTCCCTTTTCGTTTCGTCTTTATACTGCGCTTGCAGAGTCTTTGACCCTCTGCGCTTCATGGATCCTGAAATATTCCCAAAGTATTTGATTCAAAGACGTGAATCCTTCTTCTCTCAAAGCCAGGAAGTCATTTATTGTCACCATTATTCGTAATTATGTATTTCATCGTCTCTATCTCCCCTTCATGAGTAACGCAAATGGCTCACAGCTTCTTGTCTCCTGTTCTATATTTTTCTCTTTCTATATCCACTTATCCAGGCTATGGAGTGTCACCTGCTTTCTTCCATATTTCTATGGGCTATATCCACTTAGCCACGTTATGAAAGGTCTTCTAATTTCTTCTATATTTCTTAAGTCTATATCCATTTAGCCAGGTTATGGAAGGTCCCCAAATTTCTTCTATATCTCCTTGTTGCTATATCCATTTTGGCCAAGTTTGGCCATATTTCTATGGTCTAAATTCATTTAGCCACGCTATGAAAGGTCTTCTAATTTCTTCTATATTTCTTTAGTCTATATCCATTTAGCCAGGCTATGGAAGGTCCCCAAATTTCTTCTATATCTCCTTGTTGTTATATCCATTTCGGCCAAGTTAAGGATGGTCTTCTTTCCAGTCTATACCATGAACATAGATACTGACCAAGTTTCTTTCACATCTGTCCTCTGTCTCAACAACCACCTACATCTTCCATCCTCTCTCTCGGCTCCATAGCATATAAGATACGTGTTTCCCTTCATATTTTCTTCTTTCTGAATATTTAGCTCTCTCGTTTGCTGGTTATATACAGTGCGCACTAGATCCGTACTCCAGGCTACAGTGCGCACTTAGCTCCGTACTCCAGGCTACAGTGCGCACTTAGCTCCGTACTCCACTCTTCATGGAGGGCGATGTATCGTTGTGGCTTCACTGTTACTTAAGGATAAGTTCCACCTACGAGGATTTCCCCCTTATGAGGGATTTCAACTTTGCCTCAATACTGGAGACTTAGTTTGATATCTCATCCTCTTCCTGGTCTAGATATCTAGTATGATCTATATTTATCATATTCAATACCAGGCAGCTGTTCACCTCGATACTGACGTGTCGAAAGGTATAAAAATTTACCATTTTCTGTCTTCTATATAAATCATCTTTCAACTATAAATCATTCTTCAACTATGTCAGTTTTCTTATCAATTGTAAGATATTTTCTTTTTCGTATGTGATCGTCTGGTGTTTCAAGATTCGGCGCGTCAGGTCTTCAGTGTCTGAGTAAGTAAGGTTAACGGAATAGATGAGGTCCAAGTCGTGTACCTTGAGGGAGCAACCGGGTCATAGCATGTAAGCAGAGAATCCGATCTGTAAGGGGATAATACTGTTTCTGAGGAGGAGAATATGGCCCCCCTGATACACACACACACACACACAGGGCCTTGAGCTATGATGCCCTTCCCTCTTCTCTCTCTCTCTCTCTCTCTCTCTCTCTCTCTCTCTCTCTCTCTCTCTCTCTCTCTCTCTCTCTCTCTGGGGTGAGGTAGGGTAAAAAAAAAAAGAGACTATCTAATTCTTTCCCCTTGTAGTGCTGGTGTTGGTTCCTCACTCTCGCGTAAATATTTTTTCCCCCGGAATATTTTTGGAAAACTTGATTATGGAACTCTGAAATATAAAGTTTTTATTAACTGACCCAGAGGCCAATATTCCATGTACAGTGATTAAATATATTCAAGGCACTCCCGACCCCGTATATATATATATATATATATATATATATATATATATATATATATATATATATATATATATATATATATATATATATATATATATTGCTGTTTCCCTTGTTAGTGAGGAGGCACCAGAAGCAGACGAAGAAGTGGCTTTATTTACTCACATTCACTCTCTCTATCTGTCATATGTTATGCACTGATGTCACAGCCCTCTATCCGCAGCTAGGCCCACCACTTGCCAATATATATTTCCTCCAGTTCCTTATAAGATAGGAATGCTGGTTGCTGGGGTGATATCTGTCCGAGAAAATGCGTAATTGTTCAACTGGAAGGCAGTTCCGGTATTATAAGAGATATGAAGAGTAAATATGAAGGAGGTTCGAGAGAGGAGAGAGTATCACACTGAACAATGCCATTCCGCCGTTCTTCCGCAGGAGCAAGCACATGGGATCCCGCAGAACCTGATTCTGCTTGTGAAATTAAAAGGTTATAGACGAAAGACTGTGGTACAGCTGACTGGCACGGATGGCAACGGTGGGAATGTTAACAGAGGGGATATGGCAACGATGATGGAGATGTCTGGCAAGTACGGCACAGACGATGTAGCAAGAGAGGATTATGGCAACTGTGAATTTGTGACTTAGGGGATGGCAAACTCTGGCACAGCTAACAGAGGAGCGTGGCAATTGATAACAAAGGAGCGTGGCCACTGATAAGGGAGGACTGTGACAACTGATAACAGAGGAGCGTGGCTACTGATAACACAGGAGCGTGACCAATGATAACAGAGGAGCGTGACCGACTGATAACACATGAGGATGACCACTGATAACACAGGAGGATGGCCACTGATAACACATGAGGATGACCACTGATAACAGAGGAGCATGACCACTGATAACACATGAGGATGACCACTGATAACACAGGAGGATGGCCACTGATAACACATGAGGATGACCACTGATAACAGAGGAGCATGACCACTGATAACACAGGAGGATGGCCACTGATAACAGAGGAACATGTCAAGCAATGTTGTCGCAGCTAGCACAGGAGCATGGCAACGAAGGATAGCAGCACACACAGAGGTTCCATCTTGATAATATTTTCCTCAAGGGTTTTTTTCCGCTAAGAGATGGCACCTCGGCCAACAGACCAGGCCCACAGGGCTGGAGTTGCCACACCGGCTCTGTAGCCAACAAGAACACCGGGAGAATTTGCATATTGAGTGTCCGTCAATGGAAGTTCTCTCGCATGACGAAACCGGACGAAGATATCTGAATATATTGTCACTGATGGAACGCGTGCGTCTTGCTCCTGCTATTGCTCCTGCTGCTGCTCCTGCTGCTGCTCCTGCTGCTCCTGCTGCTGCTGCTGCTGCTGCTGCTATTGCTACTGCTGCTGCTACTGCTGCTTTTGCTGTTACTGCTGCTGCTGCTGCTGCTATTGCTACTGCTGCTGCTACTGCTGCTTTTGCTGTTACTGCTGCAACTGCTACTTCTGCTGTTACTGCTACTGCTGCTGTTGCTGCTGCTGCTGCTACTGCTGCTACTGCTGCTGCTGCTCCTACTGCTGCTACTCTACTGCTACTGCTACTGCTGCTGCTGCTACTACTACTGCTGCTGCCGGAGGACGAGAGTATTTGATATACGATGGGAATTTAAGGGAAAACTGTGTAACATGACGTGGGGAAAAAAAATAGGCTGAATAATGAGTCTTGTTTTTTTTTTTTTTTTGCAACGGTGTAGTGTGTGTGTGTGTGTGTGTGTGTGTGTGTGTGTGTGTGTGTGTGTGTGTCTATCTTTGGATGATGATTTGTATAATGATTGCTGCTGTTTGTAGCCTCTCTCTCTCTCTCTCTCTCTCTCTCTCTCTCTCTCTCTCTCTCTCTCTCTCTCTCTCTCTCTCTCTCTCTCTCTCTCTCTCTCTCTCTCTCTCTCTCTCTCTCTCTCTTATCTCCCTATACAATTGCTGTCCAAAGTTTGCAAGGAAGAATAATAACGTCATCCATTTGGCTCCAGAGAATCGACTTAACTTAATGCCGGACTCGGGGTTCGAACCGGAGAATTCACTTTCCAGGGGGGCATTTCTGCCGCGCTCGATAATGAGAAAATAACTTTACTGATATGCGAAAATCTTGAGGGAAGGAAAACACACACACACACACACACACACACACACACACACACACACACACACACACACGCACACAAAAACAGACACTCCTTAACGCACATATACACACTCATAAACACACACACTCAAGGAATTTATATATATATATATATATATATATATATATATATATATATATATATATATATATATATATATATATATATATATATATATATATATATATATGTATATATATTGGAAAGGATCACAGTGTAGAGCGTGATCAAGTATATTCCTATCAACTGACTTATATTTCTTTCTTGTGTCTCTCCTGATGATGTGATTATTACACGAAAGTGCACTTGGGAATTTATCGTGTTTCATTTTCCCCGTGGACTCATAGGAATATATAAAGAAGAAGAAAGCCCATGAGAGACAACAAGAGGACGGAGCATCCCTGACGTGTGCATATTGAGGCAATAACGTGCAGTAAGCCAGGCCTCATCCTACCCCACACCAAAACACAGCCTTATGATCTGCTGTGCACCTCCACCGAGCCAGGATGGTAGACGGGTGAGTGAGTAAGGTCCGAGCCCTTGTACCTCCCCACACACAGAAGGTGAGGGTGGGGAAGTGAGAGTGAGTGGATGGGTGAGTGGTGTGTCGTCGTCTCCTTCACCACAAACACAGGATTCTACTTACCACACGGCCTCTAGGATGGGAGGAATCCTGAAGGAGGGTTGGCGCAAGGAGACGACATGAGAGCATCAATATCCTGTAGGAGACTCTTGGTGTTCTTGGCTGCGTGGGTGCACAGCGAGGGGAGACGAGCGACTCACTGCTGAGTTTATTCACTTGGTCATCCTTCGCCCTGGGATCCCCTGGGGTTCCTGGAGCCCCAGGACTGCTGGGGTTCCCTGGGGGCCTCTCTCAAGGCAGTTCCCCCTTTTTCCCCCCAAGGAGCTCCCGTGCTACTTCCAGACGCAGGGAAATGATGGATTTCTTTTGAAGTGGTAATGGTTTTGAGGTGGTAATGGTTCTGAAGTGGTAATGGTTTTGAAGGGTTTGTGCTCTTCTCAATGACCTCCAAAGGCGACTCTTCACTCGTGGCGTTATTTCTTGCGGGCTGAGTCCGGGAACACCAGGAAGGGACTCCATAACCCAGCGGGTTATTTACCTTTTGCGATCAACCAATCGAACGGGTCCCGGGTTCGAACCCCGGACTGGCCAAGCAGGCAAGCAGGCATACACGAACCTAGCTTGCTCACAGCTAACTCGGCTGTTATTACCCCCCTGTTATACTCTCCCCCCCCCTTTATTAGACCTAGTTGAGGAGTGGGTACCTGGCTTGTTAGCTAGGATGTGTATATGTGTATATACTTAAGGTTAAGACATGGTTTATACATCCACAAGGTTAAGAAACGGGGTAATACGAGTGTCGAACACACACACTCTCTCTCTCTCTCTCTCTCTCTCTCTCTCTCTCTCTCTCTCTCTCTCTCTCTCTCTCTCTCTCTCTCTCTCTCTCTCTCTCTCTCTCTCCCCCCCCCGCAACACACAAATTGTAAAACCACATGACACGCACATAGTAATCACATGGACTCTTGATCAAGATGAAGTCTGTCAAACGAAGCAATAAGAAAAAAAAAATATGAAATCCTTAAAATCTTGAAGGACTGACTCCATCGATGTAGTAGGACAAGAGAAAGCAATCTAGATACACAGAAATCCTACAGGAGTTGCCTACCTCAAACTAGGATGTACACTAGTGACACATGACATCTATAATCAATGATATTGCGTTCATGATTTTGCTCAAATGACAGTCATCTCACACGATATCTATAATCAATAATATTGCCTCCATGATTTTGATCAAATGACATTCATCTAACATGATGTCTATAATCAATAATATTGCCTCCATGATTTTGATCAAATGACATTCATTTAACACGATATCTATAATCAATAACATTGCCTCCATGATTTTGATCAAATGACATTCATTTAACACGATATCTATAATCAGTAACATTGCCTCCATGATTTTGCTCAAATGACATTCATCTAACATACAAGAAAAGTGCATGACTTAGAGACACCAACTGCATCATACTAAGTCATACATATTCATATGCAAGTATGTTGTTACCGGAGGTCATAAATCAAACTAAATAATTGTAGATTCACAATTTATTACAATGATTTAAGTTGAGTGTTGTTTTAACGTATATAAATCTACAACATTTTCACAACCAAATCTGAGGTAGAAATCCTAGTGCAACAGTTTAGCATTCTATCCTGCTTTTCATAGGAAAAAAAAAATAGAAATTAATGTCTCTGCAAAAAATATATTCCTTTCGTCTGAAATTCTACCGTAAGCCTTCAGTAAACCTGTACAAATGGAAAACATAATGAGAATTAGAATATGATTTTTTTTTCCTTTTTTTTGCATTATGTTATGCAAATATGGTGAATACTGAGTTTAAGACCATATATACATATATATATATATATATATATATATATATATATATATATATATATATATATATATATATATATATATATATATATATGTATATATAAACTACAGGTAGCTGTAGTTTGCAGCTGACGCCGCTCTGGTGGCAGACTCAAGTGAGCAGCTGCAGAAACTGGTGTCTGAATTTGGGAGAGGAAAGGAAGCGACTAAGTTGAAAGTAAATGTGAATAAAAGTAAGAAAATGAAGTTTAGCAAGGGAGAGAAAAGCAGTTTAGTTTGAGTGTGAGTTTCAGTGGAAAGAACGTGGAGGCTGTAGCGTTTTTCTTTTTTTTTTTTCTTGGCTATCTGGGAGCGGACATGGCTGCAGATGCAGCCTTTGGAGTTGAAGTAAACCATAAGGTATGTGTGGTGAGGACGGCTAACAAGAGGTCAACACTATCTCTGAGGGATAAAGATGGGTATGTTTGACGGTACAGTATTCCCGACGGTGTTGTACGGATGTGAGGTGTGGAACTCAAATAAGAAAATGCAGAAGAGGGTGGATGTGTTGAAATCAAATGCCTGAACACAATCTGTGGTATAAGTAGAGTTGGTCAGGTAGGGAAAATATATATATATATATATATATATATATATATATATATATATATATATATATATATATATATATATATATATATATATATATATAACTTTTTCTTTCATACTATTCGCCATTTCCCGCCTCAGCGAGGTAGCGTTAAGAGCTGAGGACTGGGCCTCTGAGGGAATATCCTCACCCGGCCTCCTTCTCTGTTCCTTCCCTTGGAAAAAAAAAAGAAAGAATGTGTGTGTGTGTGTGTGTGTGTGTGTGTGTCTGTGTGTGTGTGTGTGTGTGTGTGCGTGTGTGTGCGTGTGTGTGTGTGTGTATTTACTAAGAACGTCATATACAAGATGAATAGTAAAGGCATCCACACAATCACATATTGTAGCCTTTTATCATTGTTTTTCACCAGTTAAATTGAACCGTTAACTATAAATATTTCTATTGTCTGTACAATTTTTTCCCCCATTTCAACTTTCCTCACATTTCGTCAGCATTTGGTATATATTTTTCGCGTTGTAATTTGGAAATCTATTGTTTTGTGAGAGCTACATGTCAGTGGAACATTTTGCCACCTGATTCATGTCAACGAATGTACATAAAATGTATATGTATTCACATGCTTATACGCACACACACACACACACACACACACGCGCACACACACACACACATTCGTACATGACATAGCTGTATGGTCGCCAATGAACGGAAAGAAGTACAATCATGTCAGAACCCTTCTCGCTCAGGTCCCTCATTACCCAGCTCCTGATTGGAGCTACGGGAGCCACTTAGAATAGGTCGTAGGTGGTTTTATAGTTTAATCATCCTAAATCATTCAATCACTTGTTGCTGTCTGTGGTATAGCCTAGTACACAGAGCAGAGACACGTTGCCAAAGTTAGGTTCGGGGTTGGTGTAGCAGTAGCCTCTCTCCTCAAGTTAGAAGTTAGAGGAGGTAAGTCAGTAGCTAGATACACTACATAGCGCCTTATGTTCCCTCACCTTACATAGCGAGATGGGAAATCATGACCCAAATGCTGGAGGCACTTTCTCAGCCCCTGTTGCTGAGAGAGAGAGAGAGAGAGAGAGAGAGAGAGAGAGAGAGAGAGAGAGAGAGAGAGAGAGAGAGAGAGAGAGGTGGAAGGAGGGCACACTGACGAAAATTTTGCATATTGACTCTCAGCCTCAAAGGGGGGTGGTCAGGGAGGGGTTTTGGTAGGGGTGTGTGGTGTTGGGGGTTCGAGAGAGAGACCTGAATTTATCTCATTCCCATGGTGGAGTGTGGCCATCATGTGAACCCATATGATGAACCAAGGCTCAAGGGAGTTCAATATGGTCGAACCTACCCACCCTGGTGGACCTTAACCGT
>NC_092288.1:14352728-14382728 GCF_036320965.1 Panulirus ornatus | reverse complement strand
GACCAAATAAGATGAAAAAACAAACAAATGAGAAAGAATCCAAAAAAAAAAGCACTTTACAAGCAGACTCGAAATGTTTCAGAACACCCAGACTATACCATGAAGGAAGGAAAGGATTGATATTCCACAGCCATCAAACGCAGATAAGGGGAGATAAAGGACAATCCATGCATGTAAAATGATCAATAAACTAGAGAATAATGAACATATCGGAGGTGAAAATCTTACATATGACAAGAAAATGAGTGGTTAAGATCTCCACATGATGGGATCAATGGAAAAGGGTGTTGAAGCCCCCCTCTACCCTGTGGGATCAAAGGTTAATCTGGAGTCAGCTTTGAAACCTTCGTGGAACGTCTTGGCCGGCTGGCTGGCAGGCTGGCTAGCTGACTGAAGAGAAGTGAAGGTAGGGGAGTGACGGTAGAGGAGTGACGGTAGGGGAGTGACGGTAGGGGAGTGACGGTAGGGGAGTGACGGTAAGGGGAGAATCACAGTGAGGACGCAGGCAACCACATGTCGTACTCCTTCAGCTGCTGTGGGGGTTGGCTTTAGAAAACGACATGGCATTGCAACACAAGGAAGAGTATACGGTGAGAGCTGAACGATGTCTATTATTCAGGCGAGGTTCTCTCTCTCTCTCTCTCTCTCTCTCTCTCTCTCTCTCTCTCTCTCTCTCTCTCTCTCTCTCTCTCTCTCTCTCTCTCTCTCTCTCTCTCTCTCTCTCTCTCTCTCTGTTTCCGTATATATACACATATATAAAAAGACATTCACAGGTAATACGATGAGTTAGGAGTTCGGACATGGATGAATGAGGAATGCGATGTATACGGGTATTGGGGGGGGTTACATAGAGCCCATCATATGAAAGGAAACCATAGGAATCTAAAGAGATACCTTGTAAGATCAACAACAGTGTGGAATCCTAAGTATTGAGGTTTTATACTTGAAAAAAAAAACAAAAGAAGAAGAACGTGTTTCGCTGAAGGTACTGGGTGATGCGATCATCTTCTTAAAAGATAATTCCGCATATCTAAACACTTATGCGATTACTTTCTCAAGGTTCTTTAGAAAGAAGGTTAGGTCTGGTAGCGTCAAGTTATAACGCCGAAGTCTTATATAAGCCCTAGTGTATTTTTTTCCCACAGTGAGGCTTGAAGTCTTATGAAGAATTTCAATTACTCTAATCTCCCAAAGGCCTCGGTATACTAAGAGGTGAAGTAAGGCTTCTTATGGCTTCTAAAGTTACATGGTTTTAGCTCGCATGAACGATTACATGAAGTTTAATCAGGGTGGTACTATAACTTATTTCTTTTTTCTTTTTTTTTCCCAGGTGAGCCTCCGCTTTGTTGTTAATACTAGAAAGACTTTCTCAGATACGGTTTGTACTGCGTTTTCGTTTCTACAGGAAGCTTTAGGGGAAGTATACGGGGGGGGGGGGGGAATGGCGTAAGGGGGGGGGGGAGAATGGCGTAAAGGGGGGGGGATTTATGCCTTGATTAACTGGATGATTACAACGTACATGATTAATTTTTCTTCCTCAATTTACCATATCCTTCATCTCTTGCCTCGAGAAGGACGGTACGAGCCTTGAGCACGACGGTACGAGCCTTGAGCATGACGGTACGACCCTTAAGCACGACGGTACGAGCCTTAAGCAGGACGGTACGAGCCTTGAGCACGACGGTACGAGCCTTGAGCATGACGGTACGACCCTTAAGCACGACGGTACGAGCCTGGAGCACGACGGTACGAGCCTTGAGCATGACGGTACGAGCCTTGAGCATGACGGTACGAGCCTTAAGCACGACGGTACGAGCCTTAAGCACGACGGTACGAGCCTGGAGCACGACGGTACGAGCCTTGAGCATGACGGTACGAGCCTTGAGCATGACGGTACGAGCCTTAAGCAGGACGGTACGACCCTTGAGCACGACGGTACGAGCCTTGAACACGACGGTACGAGCCTTAAGCACGACGGTACGACCCTTGAACACGACGGTACGACCCTTGAGCACGACGGTACGACCCTTGAGCACGACGGTACGAGCCTTGACACGACGGTACGAGCCTTGAGCACGACGGTACGAGCCTTAAGCACGACGGTACGATCCTTGAGCATGACGGTACGACCTTGAGCATGACGGTGCGAGCCTTGAGCACGACGGTACGAGCCTTAAGCAGGACGGTACGAGCCTTGAGCATGACGGTACGACCCTTTGAGCACGACGGTACGACCCCTTTAGCACGACGGTACGACCCTGAGCACGACGGTACGACCCTTGAACACGACGGTACGAGAGAGAGAGAGGGGAGAGAGAGAGAGAGAGAGAGAGAGAGAGAGAGAGAGAGAGAGAGAGAGAGAGAGGTGGAAGGAGGGGACAGTGACGAAATTTTGCATATTGACTCTCAGCCTCAAAGGGGGGTGGTCAGGGAGGGGTTTTGGTAGGGGTGTGTGGTGTTGGGGGTTCGAGAGAGAGACCTGAATTTATCTCATTCCCATGGTGGAGTGTGGCCATCATGTGAACCCATGAGATGAACCAAGGCTCAAGGGAGTTCAATATGGTCGAAGCTACCCATCCTGGTGGACCTCAACCGTAGTGTGAGGCCAGCTGAACCCACGAGACGAAGCAGGACTCAGAGAGCTCCATATGGTCGAAGCAATATGGTCGAACCTATCCACCCTGGTGGACCTTAACCGTAGTGTGAGGCCAGCTGAACCCACGAGACGAAGCAGGACTCAGAGAGCTCAATATGGTCGAAGCAATATGGTCGAACCTACCCACCCTGATGACCCGCGGCCATGGTCTGAGACCAGCTGATGGATAAAGGAAAATGAGGTTAAAGTGATGAATAAAAAAATGGAAGATTTATTCTTTTCGTGAGGACGTTACGTGAGTTTTATGATGGGTGTGTGTGTGTGTGTCTGTGTGTGTGTGTGTGTGTTTGTGTGTGTGTTATCGGATTTCGTCTGCTCAGGGTGACAGTGCAGCTGAAAAGTCATCTCTGGCAACCTTAACTTGAGCCAGGTACCCATTTTATCGACCAACCTCTAGGCGTGGATGAACAGCTGGGTTGACTGTGGACCGACTACCGGAACCAGGATTCGAACCTATGCACTCGATTCTGGGCGGCCCATGCTTGCGTCACGGTCAGGAACACTAACCTCTACACCACGGAAGCCTAAATATATATATATATATATATATATATATATATATATATATATATATATATATATATATATATATATATATATATATATATTGTATATATATATATATATATATATATATATATATATATATATATATATATATATATATATATTTTTTTTTTTTTTTTTTTTTTTTTTTCCAAAAGAAGGAACAGAGAATTGGGCCAGGTGAGGGTATTCCCTCAAAGGCCCAGTCCTCTGTTCTTAACGCTACCTCGCTGATGCGGGAAATGGCGAATAGTTTGAAAGAAAGAAAAAAAAAAAAAATATATATATATATATATATATATATATATATATATATATATATATATATATATATATATATATATATATATATATATATATATATATATATATGACAAGAATGTACGAAACTGTCTCCATTTTCCTAATATATTTTGTTACCACTTCGTAATATTTGTTAACTGGGTCATTTGGAGAGGTGTCTCTTGCTTTAAGAGTTTCGCTGTGGTTAAATTACATTTTCCCTGTGGTATATATAAGGTCAACCACGCCAGAATGAGTTAGAAAATGAAAGGGAGTTATTGTATTATTACCATTATCACTATTATTATTATTATACTTATTTCATAAGCTGAGAAAGGCTTGGTATAAAAGCAGCTTATTAAAAAAAAGACCTTTTTTTTTCCTATTTCATTTTAATGGCTCTCTTTCCTACGCTATATGCCTCTAATTACATCAGATATATTTGGTAATTAGTTTATTTTTATTAAAGTACTTTGTCGCTACGAGGTCTTATTCTCAGTAGCTTTCTGTTGTTGTTACCGTTTTGCGTGTGTGTGTGTGTGTGTGTGTGTGTGTGTGTGTGTGTGTGTGTATAATGTTCTTGTACTGTTGTGTCATATTCGTCTGACACATTGTGTCATGTTCAGTTACCGTTGTGGTGTCATGTTCAGTCGCCATTATCACAAAGGTTACGTGCAAAAATAAGGTTTGCATAGGATCTTCAAGTGTACATCATACAGGCTGAGAAAAACACTGTATACATAAACTTTGCAGCCTATACAGAAGCTTGTGTATATATATACACCATACAGTCTATATAAAGGCCAGCATTCGTGCACTATATTCTCTAAACGAAAGCCAGTATACATACACCATACAGTGTATACAGGAATCAGTACACATAAACAATATAATGTATACAGAAGCCAGTATACATACGCCATACAGTGTATACAGAAACCAGTGTATACAGAAGCCAGTGTACATACACCATACAGTGTATACAGAAGCCAGTATACAGACACCATACAGTGTATACAGAAGCCAGTATACATACACCATACATTGTATACAGAATCCAGTATACATACACCATACATTGTATACAGAAGTCAGTATACATACACCATACATTGTATACAGAAGCCAGTATACATACAACATACATTGTATACAGAAGCCAGTATACGTACACCATACAGTGTATACAGGAACCAGTATACATAAACAATACAATGTATACAGAAGCCAGTATACGTACACCATACAGTGTATACAGGAACCAGTATACATAAACAATACAATGTATACAGAAGCCAGTATACATACACCATACAGTGTATACAGAAGCCAGTATACATACACCATACAGCACAGTAGCCCACAGTCATAGCATTTAAGAACCTTTAGCTCAATTTCCATACTGATCAACATTCACTGTGGGTCTCTCCATCTGACTGGAGCTGAATACATCTGGATACATTGTCTCTGGTGAAGTGTATCTCACCACTGTGTCCTCTGGCTGTGTCCTCTGGCTGTGTCCTCTGGCTGTGTTCTCTGGCTGTGTCCTCTGGCTGTGTTCTCTGGCTGTGTTCTCTGGCTGTGTCCTCTGGCTGTGTCCTCTAACTGTGTCCTCTGGCTGTGTCCTCTGGCTGTGTCCTATGACTGTGTCCTCTGGCTGTGTCCTCTGGCTGTGTTCTCTGGCTGTGTCCTCTGACTGTGTCCTCTGGCTGTGTTCTCTGGCTGTGTCCTCTGACTGTGTCCTCTGTCTGTGTCCTCTGGCTGTGTCCTCTGACTGTGTCCTCTGGCTGTGTCCTCTGGCTGTGTCCTCTGGCTGTGTCCTATGACTGTGTCCTCTGGCTGTGTCCTCTGACTGTGTCCTCTGGCTGTGTCCTCTGACTGTGTCCTCTGGCTGTGTCCTATGACTGTGTCCTTTGGCTGTGTCCTATGACTGTGTCCTCTGCCTGTGTCCTCTGGCTGTGTCCTCTGACTGTGTCCTATGACTGTGTCCTCTGGCTGTGTCCTCTGGCTGTGTTCTGTATCTGTGCCTCGGTTGGAGTCAAGGAAGTGGGTGTATATGAAAAAAAAAATAGATTATGAGTTAGTTTTACCATAAAGGCAAATTAATGAAAAAAATATTGGCTTGTCCTCATGTGTGTATTTTGATGTCTACACACACACACACACACACACACACACACACACACACACACACACACCAGCTTGAGCTAGGTATCCGAAGTGAGGATTAGCACCTGGGTTGGCTAAGGGCCGACTGTCGCATCCTGGATTCGAACACATTCGGGTCCAACCCACGGCTGGCCCACGCTAGCTCATGGTCAGTAAGGCTAACCACTACACCACGCAGGCTTAGCTTTGTGTGTGTGTGTGTGTGTGTGTGTGTGTGTGTATGTATATGTGTGTGTGTGTGTGTGTGTGTGTGTGTTACCTCCCCATTTATAGTGGTCCCCCCCCACCGCCCCAGACCCCCTCCCTTTGCTTCTCCCGGCGATTCTGGTCGACTCATAAAAGGAAACATAGCTTTTTATAGACCATTAAGTCACATGATCACCACAGCCGGGGCAAGAAGGTGCTAAGCCTCCTCTTTATAATGCTGTAAAGTGGTGGCATTTGGCAACTATTGCTGGGACGCTATTGGCCGGCTTGAGAAACGTTGTTGCCAGGCGTATACTTCATCAACGTCATGCAAGTGAAGAAGAAAAAAAACGTTGTTTTTAGAACACGGTAAAAGTTGGTTTGGTTTACTACTTTGGAAAACGCACCTAGGCATGACCTCCAGCTAGTGGGAGGAGGATTTTTACCATATCTATTTATGTTGGGTTTTGAAGATTAAGAGAGAGAGAGAGAGAGAGAGAGAGAGAGAGAGAGAGAGAGAGAGAGAGAGAGAGAGAGAGAGAGAGAGAGAGAGAGAGAGAGAGAGAGAGAGAGATGATTTTTGCACTTATAGATTGAATTAGTTTAATACTCTCCTATTCTCGGATTTCTTACATAGTTCTAAGTTCAAGAATATATACGTACACACACACACACACACACACACACACACATATATATATATATCATCAGGGGAGACACAAGAGAGATATATAAGTCAGTTGATATACATCGAAGAGACGAAGCTTCGTCTTATATTTCTGACTTATATTTCTCTCTTGTCTCTCCCCTGATGATATGATGATTACACGAAAGTGCACTTGGGAACTTATCGTGTTTCATTTTCCCAGTGGACTCATAGGATATATATATATATATATATATATATATATATATATATATATATATATATATATATATATATATATATATATATATATATATATATATATATATATATATATATGTGTGTGTGTGTGTGTGTGTGTGAGTGTGTGTGTGTGTGTATATATCACACCAGTTCATAAAGGAAGATATACTCCGCTACCGAAACGGTAGAGAGCAGTTATCCCGACGTCATACGCCATAAAAAGCAGTTGAAAGAGTCATAAAAAATGCCCATCATGAAGCACTTGATGAGCGACACTTACATATAAATACGGTCAACATGGCACCCTACCAGTTATGAATCCATTACAAAGACACGCAGAGCTAACGAAAGGATGGAGAACAAATTCTCCTTATTATCCTACAGATAACACATTCTTTCACTAAAACGAAGCACAAAATCCTATGAGACAAACGTAGCGATACAAAACGATAGAGTGGTTGAGATAGGAGGAATGGCTTATAGAATACCGATCAAAAATAAGATCAGATCTCAAAGTCGTGAGGTATGGAATCCTGGCTGATGAAGTTGGATCTTCCACACACGTCACAGAAAGGAATACTCACCTCAGTACTTATTACAATGAAGACATCAGGTATAGCCACTCACATGAGGAGCCACGAGAGATGATGATGCAGAACGTAGTAGGTAGATGTAGTGCCTGGGGGTGTCATTTATAAATAGACAGAAAAGAACTTATTGGAATCTAAGGACGATGAATTTGAACAGATAAGTCAAGGAGAGATGTAGAATCATGTTACATAAACCAGATGATCAAAGATGTTAGAATGTGGAGCAAACGCCATAGATTTATGGAGTCCTCATTCGATAAGCACATGATGGAGATAGAACTGCATATAGACAAATAATGAGTGGCATGATAACGAGAACATTGGAAACGAAAAGACAAAAGGAAAAACTGATTATGAGAGACATGCACGGTATATATGTGAAACAAAATGCGATACAATATTCTCACCGACCAAATAAGATGAAAAAATAAACAAATGAGAAAGAATCCAAAAAAAAAAGCACTTTACAAGCAGACTCGAAATGTTTCAGAACACCCAGACTATACCATGAAGGAAGGAAAGGATTGATATTCCACAGCCATCAAACGCAGATATGGGGAGATAAAGGACAATCCATGCATGTAAAATGATCAATAAACTAGAGAATAATGAAAATATCAGAAGTGAAAATCTCACATATGACAAGAAAATGAGTGGTTAAGATCTCCACATGATGGGATCAATGGAAAAGGGTGTTGAAGCCCCCCTCTACCCTGTGGGATCAAAGGTTAATCTGGAGTCAGCTTTGAAACCTTCGTGGAACGTCTTGGCCGGCTGGCTGGCCGGCTGGCTAGCTGACTGAAGAGAAGTGAAGGTAGGGGAGTGACGGTAGGGGAGTGACGGTAGGGGAGTGACGGTCGGGGAGTGACGGTAGGGGAGTGACGGTAGGGGAGTGACGGTAAGGGGAGAATCACAGTGAGGACGCAGGCAACCACATGTCGTACTCCTTCAGCTGCTGTGGGGGTTGGCTTTAGAAAACGACATGGCATTGCAACACAAGGAAGAGTATACGGTGAGAGCTGAACGATGTCTATTATTCAGGCGAGGTTCTCTCTCTCTCTCTCTCTCTCTCTCTCTCTCTCTCTCTCTCTCTCTCTCTCTCTCTCTCTCTCTCTCTCTCTCTCTCTCTCTCTCTCTCTCTCTCTCTCTCTCTCTCTCTCTGTTTCCGTATATATACACATATATAAAAAGACATTCACAGGTAATACGATGAGTTAGGAGTTCGGACATGGATGAATGAGGAATGCGATGTATACGGGTATTGGGGGGGGTTACATAGAGCCCATCATATGAAAGGAAACCATAGGAATCTAAAGAGATACCTTGTAAGATCAACAACAGCGTGGAATCCTAAGTATTGAGGTTTTATACTTGAAAAAAAACAAAAGAAGAAGAACGTGTTTCGCTGAAGGTACTGGGTGATGCGATCATCTTCTTAAAAGATAATTCCGCATATCTAAACACTTATGCGATTACTTTCTCAAGGTTCTTTAGAAAGAAGGTTAGGTCTGGTAGCGTCAAGTTATAACGCCGAAGTCTTATATAAGCCCTAGTGTATTTTTTTCCCACAGTGAGGCTTGAAGTCTTATGAAGAATTTCAATTACTCTAATCTCCCAAAGGCCTCGGTATACTAAGAGGTGAAGTAAGGCTTCTTATGGCTTCTAAAGTTACATGGTTTTAGCTCGCATGAACGATTACATGAAGTTTAATCAGGGTGGTACTATAACTTATTTCTTTTTTCGTTTTTTTTTCCCAGGTGAGCCTCCGCTTTGTTGTTAATACTAGAAAGACTTTCTCAGATACAGTTTGTACTGCGTTTTCGTTTCTACAGGAAGCTTTGGGAGAAGTATACGGGGGGGGGATGGAATGGCGTAGGGGGGGGGGGGAGAATGGCGTAAAAGGGGGGAAGGGGGATTTATGCCTTGATTAACTGGATGATTACAACGTACAGGATTAATTTTTCTTCCTCAATTTACCATATCCTTCATCTCTTGTTCAACCACGAGCACGACGGTACGATCCTCGAGAAGGACGGTACGAGCCTGGAGCACGACGGTACGAGCCTTAAGCACGACGGTACGACCCTTAAGCATGACGGTACGAGCCTTGAGCATGACGGTACGAGCCTTGAGCATGACGGTACGACCCTTGAGCATGACGGTACGAGCCTGGAGCACGACGGTACGACCCTTGAGCATGACGGTACGAGCCTTAAGCAGGACGGTACGAGCCTTGAGCATGACGGTACGAGCCTTGAGCATGACGTTACGAGCCTTGAACACGACGGTACGAGCCTTAAGCAGGACGGTACGAGCCTTGAGCACGACGGTACGACCCTTGAACACGACGGTACGACCCTTGAGCACGACGGTACGAGCCTTAAGCAGGACGGTACGAGCCTGGAGCACGACGGTACGACCCTTGAGCACGACGGTGCGACCCTTGAGCACGACGGTACGACCCTTGAGCACGACGGTACGACCCTTGAGCACGACGGTACGAGCCTTGAGCACGACGGTACGAGCCTTAAGCACGACGGTACGATCCTTGAGCATGACGGTACGACCCTTGAGCATGACGGTGCGAGCCTTGAGCACGACGGTACGAGCCTTAAGCAGGACGGTACGAGCCTTGAGCATGACGGTACGACCCTTGAGCACGACGGTACGACCCTTGAGCACGACGGTACGACCCCTGAGCACGACGGTACGACCCTTGAACACGACGGTACGAGCCTTAAGCAGGACGGTACGAGCCTTAAGCAGGACGGTACGACCCCTTGGGCATCATGACCCTGCATTTGACCCGGCCCTTCAGGGTCAGGTCAAAGGTCACACATCGTGACCTGGCGTTTCTGTATGAGTCACCAACATGATTGCCTGACACTTTAGACGAAGAAGAGCCACGTCTGGTGTTTGAAACCTGGGAATGATAGCGGACGTATGAGAGAGAGAGAGAGAGAGAGAGAGAGAGAGAGAGAGAGAGAGAGAGAGAGAGAGAGAGAGAGAGAGAGAGAGAGAGAGAGAGAGAGAGAGAGAGAGAGAGAGAGAGAGGTACCTTCCTCAGTTGACTTGCTACAAACAAAAACAAAAAACACAAAAAAAATTGCTATTCATCTCGCAAAGCTAGTGGCATCCAGTGAGTAAGGCAATTACCCATTCTCATCAACCCAAGGTGAACTGCGGTGTAATTAGCTGATAAATCATGCTTTTTGAGCCCAAGATAATTATCTGTCCCACTTAACCGAACGCAGCGTATGGTAATTACCGTGTTGAGCTTCCCTGTCACGTCCTAAATGTAATTCAGTGCAACGAACTTAAAAGACTTAATTTTAGGTGTATATTTATTAGCCAGGCCACCTAACCTAGACTAAAGTAATTATGTAGTTAAACCAGTTGACCCAAGTAGGGTGAGGTAATGATGAGCTCTGAGCTACCCGTCCAAGCTAAAAGGTAATTTTCTAGCTCAGGGAAGCGGTCATATATCAACGTAATTACATTTCCCCCTCGAAAAACGTACTGAAAGGTTAAGCTATCTATCCAGTCTAACAAAAACGTGGAGGAAAAGGTAATTATGTGACTATATGATTCTAAAAAGGTAATTATGTGACTATATAATTCTAAAAAGGTAATTATGTGACTATATAATTCTAACCAACCGAGCTATCAGCATAACCTTCGCCCATGTGAGATGCACAAATGTAAGTCCCTTGACCAATTACCTTTATAATGTAACCGAAGGTAATCTATGACACTGCCAGGATTCATCTCTTTCGTCTCGTAGAGAAAGTATTTCATGATTCTCATGTCATCACAGAGCGCTTGGGATGAGAGAGAGAGAGAGAGAGAGAGAGAGAGAGAGAGAGAGAGAGAGAGAGAGAGAGAGAGAGAGAGAGAGAGAGAGAGAGAGAGAGAGAGAGAGAGAGAGAGAGAGAGAGAGAGAGAGAGAGAGAGAGAGAGAGAGAGAGAGAGAGAGAGAGAGAGAGAGAGAGAGAGAGAGAGAATCAGCCACACCCACTTACGAATAAAAAAAAAAAGGTGGAAACACACACACACACACACACACGCATACACACACACACACACACACACACACACACACACACACACACACACACACACACACACAGAATGATAACTTCGACACTTGTACGGGAAATTCTAAACTGCCCCATCTCCCCCATCTCCCCCATCTCCTCCATGGTAACAAAATCAAATAACCCTCCTCCAGAAGCCATTACCCAAGTTTGCGCCGGGGTAACAGGCACAAGGCTGTGTGGGGTAGGGGGGTGAACTCAGGGCCCGACAGGCATCCGTTTCTCTCCCCCTCCACCTTCTCCTTCTCCTCCTTCTCCTCCCCACCCACCTTCTCCTCCCCATCCACCCAGAGTCCTTGGCGACGTTGCTGAGATAACACTTACCGGCCATTTCGCTCTATGGCCGAGTTTTGAGCTGCTTACCTGCTTGCTTGCCTGTCTGCTTACCTTCCTGCTTGCCTGCCTGCTTACCTCTCTGCTTGCCTGCCTGCCTGCTTGTCTGTCTCTATCATATCCCCCGTAACTTGGGAGGACAGACGACGACAAGTTACCAAGTCCTTCTAAAGTCAATTCCTTAACCCGGGCGATCGGCCTCCACTTTACTGCAGCCTTGTCGGGGATGTAGTGTGTGTGTGTGTGTGTGTGTGTGTGTGTGTGTGTGTGTGTGTGTGTGTGTGTGTGTGTGTCGAGGGGCAGGGCAGGAGTAGGTTGTTAAGAAAGACAATTGTTTCGAAAAGCTGTCCAGTTTACGACCGAAAGATCTGAGACTATAGTCCTTTTTTTCTGTCTATTTTTTTTACAGTAATTTGCTGGTGTCATCTTCACTATTGCGAGAATGAGGCTTGAAGGTGAGACGTCATTAATGGAGCTCCTGATGGTTGGTACCATCTACACCATTGTAGGTGTTCCTTATGGTATTATCTTCACTATGACAGGTATCCCTTTACGGTACCACCTTCACTATTACAGGTACCCCTTATGTTACTATCTTCACTATTGTAGGTACCCCTTTTGGTACTATCTTCACTATTACAGGTACCCCTTATGGTACTATCTTCACTATTACAGGTACCTCTTATGGTACTGTCTTCACTAATACAGGTACTTCTTATGGTACTATCTTCACTATTGTAAGTACCCCTTATGGTACCATCTTCACTATTACAGGTACCCCTTATGGCACCATCCTCACTACTACAGGTACTCCTTATGGCACCATCTTCACTACTATAGAGATAGTGTAAACAATTTTAACATTTATAGTTCTCCACTACACTGCACCAAACAATTTCATCAAAAACTATTGTTCCTCCAACTCCTTCAATACTTTGGAGCAATCTAATGTCACAAGATGATTGTGTGTGAGGACCAACTAAAGATAAATCGAAATATCAAATCAGTTATCAAATCATACTTCAAGATGTCTATCATTCTCTTAACTATTGCTTGTTCTGAAAATTGAATTAATCATAACCATGAATTATAGCTTGGTAAATGGTTCATAAATTCATAAATTCCAAGCTTTAGCGGGAGAGTCCAATGAGCTCACTCACTTCAAGCTGGGTACACAACGTTCTAAATCTATGCTTTATCACCACCTGTTGTCCCAGCTATATATATATATATATATATATATATATATATATATATATATATATATATATATATATATATATATATATATATATATATATATACTCTTTATTACAATATCGACATTCCTATGACCTAATTGGAGAGCAAATAATCCTCTAAGTCATAATAAAACCAGCATCTTTTTTCTATCTTTCTTTTACAAATATTTTTAGGCATATTTCAAGGCTTCCATCGCCGCTACTCTGGCCAATAAGATAAGAATCCATGTTCTGTGGACGCCTTCTGAAATTTCTCTACCTCAAAGAATTTTGACAATGCCTCGCGAATGAAAGTTTTCGAATTTTTCTTCTTCCATTTGGAAACATTGAATGTGTGTGTATATATATATATATATATATATATATATATATATATATATATATATATATATATATATATATATATTTCTTTCATACTATTCGCCATTCCCCGCGTTAGCGAGGTAGCGTTAAGAACAGAGGATTGGGCCTTTGAGGGAATATCCTCACCTGGCCCCCTTCTCTGTTCCTTCTTTTGGAAAATTAAAAAAAAAATAAATGGGACCCCTGTGCCACAGGCGGGAATGCTACGCTAGGCTATGTATATATCTATATATACGTATATACGTATGCATATACATATATATATATACATTCATAATTGGATACATACCAAACAGATAGACTGGTAACTAAAGAGATACATAAGTAACTGAGAGTATGGCAAGGCAGTATGGAATACAGATATATAAGGTGATAGACTGATATATAGGTTGATACATAGATTGATATAGAGATAAAAAAAATATGATTTTTATGCAAAAAATCTAAATTCATTTATCCTCGGGTTAACAAAGGCGCACCATTTCACACGCAGCTCCTCCTGATTTTCCAAAATTCCCGTAAAAAAAAAAAAGGGGGTTAAAACGAGCGAAAAATTTGTCACTCCGCAAGCAGGGGGGGAGGGGGAGGAGGGGAGGAGGAGGGGCTGGAAATGAAATCTGCTGACATTTCGAAACCATTGTTGTCGAGCGCGACCCATGTGCCGTCAGCCAGTAATAATTAAACTTTTTCCTGAACCTTGTTGTTCATTGGTCCGCTGCTCCGTGATCAAAATGATGATGGTGGTGGTGGTGTGGTGTGGTGGTGATGATGGTGCTTCTTCTTCTTTCACTCGTTATTTTAATGTTGGGGGAAAACGAAGGTCTCTCTCTCTCTCTCTCTCTCTCTCTCTCTCTCTCTCTCTCTCTCTCTCTCTCTCTCTCTCTCTCTCTCTCTCTCTCTCTCTCTCTCTCTCTCTCTCTCTCTCTAGCGCCTCTAGCTTGTCCCTGTACCTCACCTTTATCAATTCGAGAACCATTTCTGTTCCTTTCCTCTGGACCTCTTCTCTCAGCTCTTTTACTAAGGTTCCTGGGATCAGACTCTGAGACCCATTTTCCTAGTCTTTAGTTTCATGTAGGGTATGGACAGCTTTGATGAATATTTACATTAGCTGTGAACTTCAATGTAACATTCGTATTTGCTAATGGACAGTTGGTCTCCTTAGCCACTACCTTCTTCAGATGGGACAATATGGCCAAAGGTCATGGATGATTTTGACTCCCAAGTCTCTGTCTCTCTCTAGCTTTCTTCCACTGTGTTCCATCCTCACTCCTTTTGAATCTACTTGGACTGAATTTCACCACCTGTGTACTAGACCTACTTCGGAGCCTGTTTAGGTCTCTTCCCTGGTAGACATATTGATGCGGGAATCCTTACCCTTCTGGCTTATATATTTACACAATCAAGAAGAGATATGGACCCAGAGCAGACCCTTGCGGCACGCCACTGGAAATGGACCCAGCACAGACGCCTGCGGCACGCCACTGGTGAGGGACTCAGCACAGACCCCTGCGGCACGCCACTGGTGAGGGACCCAGGACAGACCCCTGCGGCAGACCACTGGAAATGGACCCAGGACAGACCCCTGCGGCACGCCACGGGTTATGGACCCAGCACAGACCCCTGCGGCGCGCCACTGGTGAGGGACCCAGGACAGACCCCTGCGGCAAGCCATTCTGATATGCGTCCTTTGTTCCCTTCCACTGAGATAATCTTTTATCCATTGCGGGAGTCTTCCCCTTATTTCCGGCTTAAGATCCAGTGAATAATTACCTATTTGTGTGCTGTACGGGGAGAAGGTTTTATCCTCGTATGTGTGTGTGTGTGTGTGTCTGTGTGTTTCCTTGTACTTGCATGTTATACGTTTGTGCCTATGTATATATGTGTGTATGTGTATTTCTGTATATGTGTGTATTTGTGCATTGTTTGTGTCTGTGTGTGTGTGTTTTTACATGTGCTTACATGACTTTCCGTTTATTTGTATGTATGTTTGTCACATGAGTGTATTCTCATCTGTGTTTTGCCTGTATATGAGAATATGTATGCGTGTATATATGTTTATGCATATATGTGTCTATATGTGTATGTATGTATGAATGTACGTAATGTATCATCAAGTGATTGTAATTTGTATTTCCAGCAACACCTCCAACTCTCGGAGCTTAGAATCCTTAATAAGGCTTGATATACCCATCTCTATGGGATTATTGTCTTTATTATGCTCATTGATCATGCTCAGGGAAATCATGATCAGAAATGATAATGCTCAAGTATAATATAATCAAAGAAATGGTGCTCAGAGAAATGAAGATCATATAGATATTATACTTAAAGATATGATGTTCAGAGAAAATTATACTCAGAAGAATTATGCCAAGGATAATGCCAAAGAAATAATATACATAAATGCTAATACTCAAACAATGCACAGTAAAGTCATGTTCAAAGACATGATGCTGGCAGAAAATAACGCTGAAAGATATGATAAATAACTACAAATAAATCGTTCCAAATGTAAGGCTTTATTAAGAAAAATCTACCTAAAATATAAGTCTTCTATTTAGAAAAATCTTGACAGGAAATAATACTCTACGTATGAATAGTCAGAGAAATAAGGCTTGAAGAGGTAATGATGTCCAGAGAAATGATGCTCAAAGAAACACTACCTGCTCTAAGACTGACATTATAAACACGCGGTCTATTACATGATCAGAATTCTGTCAACTTTGATTTCATAATTATCAGTGATAGTTCGTGCCTTCCACACATCCCCCATCGCAAGCCACCGTCAACGCCGAGCAGCCAAAGGGTATTAGTATTATTTCATATTCTCTCTCTCTCTCTCTCTCTCTCTCTCTCTCTCTCTCTCTCTCTCTCTCTCTCTCTCTCACACACACACACACATACACATTTTTCGCCCCTGATGGACGCGACTACGTAAACACTGAGAGGGATTTTGACGTGGATTTCCCCCAACAGAAGTGTTGCGTCAAAGACTTCTCGCAGGCAGGAGCCAGATAATATATTTCCTGTCGTATTAGCAAATGTTTAGGACAGAACTTTTGCGTCTGCTTGTATACACACACACGTACGCCACAAGGCTGAAGTCAAAGAGATTTGCCGAGCCTCGAGTGCTGCAGTGTGGTGTTGGTGGTCTGTGTGGTGTAAATAAAGAACCAATCCCCACTGCAGTGTCGTAAGTAATGAACCAATCCCCACTGCAGTGTCGTAAGTAATGAACCAACCCCCACTGCAGTGTCGTAAGTAATGAACCAGCCCACACTGTAGTGTCGTAAGTAATGAACCAACCCCCACTGTAGTGTCGTAAGTAATGAACCAACCCACACTGTAGTGTCGTAAGTAATGAACCAGCCCACACTGCAGTGTCGTAAGTAATGAACCAGCCCACACTGTAGTGTCGTAAGTAATGAACCAACCCCCACTGTAGTGTCGTAAGTAATGAACCAACCCACACTGTAGTGTCGTAAGTAATGAACCAACCCCCACTGTAGTGTCGTAAGTAATGAACCAACCCACACTGTAGTGTCGTAAGTAATGAACCAGCCCACACTGCAGTGTCGTAAGTAATGAACCAGCCCACACTGCAGTGTCGTAAGTAATGAACCAACCCCCACTGTAGTGTCGTAAGTAATGAACCAACCCACACTGTAGTGTCGTAAGTAATGAACCAGCCCACACTGTAGTGTCGTAAGTAATGAACCAACCCCCACTGTAGTGTCGTAAGTAATGAACCAACCCACACTGTAGTGTCGTAAGTAATGAACCAACCCACACTGTAGTGTCGTAAGTAATGAACCAACCCCCACTGTAGTGTCGTAAGTAACTAACAATTCACGTTGTAGTGTTCGTAAGAAATCAGCTTTTCCCGCGTCAGCGAGGCAGCGCAAGGAAACATATATATATATATATATATATATATATATATATATATATATATATATATATATATATATATATATATATATATATATATATATATATATATATATTCCTTCTTTAGAAATCATTCTACCAATAGAAACTCACTAGTTAGAACATCCCATGAACACTATTGGCTAACTTCCAGGCCAAGTGGCAGACTCGTGCCTGTAATATGTGCTGAGGAAAGTGACTATGAGACAACGTGTGTGTTGAAGCCCACCTAACCTAACACTCAGGTGCATGTGGTCCTGGACACGCGATGTGAGGTGTGTAAGCTGGGTGCCTCACGATGGTTTTCGCGACATTACTTCAGCAGGGTGTGTGCTGTATATGACTGCACTCCACATCATGAGGACATGGGAGTGTTGTGTATGGAGATACGAAGAGGGACGGGAGGTGAGATGCCAAGAGATAAACGAGGGGATAGAGAATATAGAGGAGATAAAAAGGAATGAGAGTAGAAGAGGGACGGGAGGTGAGAAGCCAAGAGATAAACGAGGGACTAGAGAATATAGAGGAGATAAAAAGGAATGAGAGTGGAGTGATTAAGAGGAATTAGGGAAAATTATAATGATGGTGTGCGGGTGTCTGTCTGTCTGTCTCTTTCTCTCTCTCTGTCTATCTGTTTGTTTGTTTGTTTGTTTGTTTGTTTGTGTGTGTGTGTGTGTGTGTGTGTGTGTGTGTGTGTGTGTGTGTGTGTGATCAGTAATTTGTGTGTTACGCGGGGCGAGTTTTACACTCGTGTTGGATCGTCTTTTAACCCCATATATATATATACCATGTCTTAACTCCTCTATGTACAGTCACACAAACATCCACACACAGACACACACATACACAAACACACACACACACACACACACACACACACACACACACACACACACCAAGCTCAGCTAGGCACCAATTCATCTACAACATGGTGGAATGAAGAAACAATAGAAAATAAGCTACAAAATGTTTATTTTAAAGAAAAGGAGATTAAGAATAGACTACACACTTGTGAATGAAAGGTTAGGATAGATAGTATAGATTTTGACGTGTAGAAAAATATATATATATATTTTCGGGGAAAGAGAACGTAGGAAAAAGAAGTTAGAAAAGAATAATAAAGGACGATTTCTCCTTTTGGGGGAGAATGATAATAATAAATAGTCGTTTGTGTGGAAAATACGGATGTGCGAGACAAGAACGAGATCTCATGGCGAGTGGATGAACATTCGGTGGAGTAAAGGAGAACATCTTGTGGGGAATTATGGTGTGTGATGGTGATGAAGTTGATGTACTCATTGATTTGGTGGGAGGAGGCGCCTGGCGAGTGGGGGAAAGAGAAGTGAAGGAGAAAACAACATGGTTAAAAGAATAGAAAAGAAAGCTTAGGAGAACACGGTGGTAGGATGGAAGATTGGGTATATATATATATATATATATATATATATATATATATATATATATATATATATATATATATATATATATATATATATATATATATATATATATATATTCATATATATATATATTCATATATATATTCTGCAAGACCTTTTTAGCATACCTGGTAAGTTATAAGGTAAAAAAGAAATTGTGTTCTTTGGTGTTGGAAACGTTCCTTAATCCTATTCTGGCGTGGAAAAAAGATGAGGATCCAGAGCGCTGAAAGTGTTTACAACAGACTATTACGTTTGGACTGCTTGTTCAAGGACACTCAAAGGTGGAAAAACATACGAGATTTTATGGACTTAACAGAGGCATGTGGTGAGTGAAATTAAGAAGGATTTTGTGGAGGTTTAGATCCCTTTTTCCTGTATGTAAATGGTACCCAATGCTAATGTGAGAATTCTTAAAGGTTATGATCCTTTGTTTGTGTGTCTGTACATAGTGCTCATTGCTGGTAAGAAATTTTATATTGTGATCAAGTGGTCCATGAGAACAAATGGTAGAGACATGTGCTGAGTTAGATATGCGAGTATACAAGGATTGTGTGTTATTACATTTTTTTGTCAAAGCAGAATTAGAGCAATAGTTTATTTAACAGTGATGAAAGCCTGAGCTTGCAAGAAGGCGTGAGGCGTGAACGGGATAGAGCAAATTGGAGCTATGTGGTACATAGGGGGCGACGTGGGCTGAATTATGGCATATAAAGTAGTCAAAGAAAACTACAGTATAGTTTATTGGGCTTAGCTGTGGATAAGGGATCTCTGGCCTCGATGCAGTATACGCGAGACCTTGAGAGTAGATATGAGCAAACGAGTGTCATTCCTTTTTTTTCCTTCTCTGGCCTTGCCGCTACTTCCCTAATGCAAGAAACGAGAAACAAATGACAAAAGATGGAAAATCAAAGAGTTATGTTGGCTGTGAGTTGATATGGGAGTATATAAAGGAGACACATCCTAGAACAAGGATTGTTATCAATAATTGCTTATTGAACCGGTGAGATTAATCTCCTTTGGCTTTGAGGAGGAAAACTTTGGGAAGATAAGGTTGCCCAGCCATTAGCAACAGCTGGTGCCACATCCAATTTCAATAAAGAAAAACAAATATTTCTTTCGTCTCCTTTTTTTTTCTTTTAAAGTTGTTATTGTTATGATATTCGAATTAAGAAAAGAACCTTCACAAGGGAAATGTTAGTGAAGAGAAACAAGCTGTAGCATATTATCGATACACACACACACACACACACACACACACACACACACACACACACACACACACACACACACACACACACACAAGGCTTGAGGCAGTAACTACTATTGAGTTATTACATATAAGTGATGTGAAGGTCAGATGTAATGTTACTGCAATGAGTAAGGTGTCCTGTGTTGTGTTGTAGTGTTGTAGACTGAGAGTGTTGTAGTCTAGTACTGTTGTGATCTGAAAGTCTTGTTTATTCTGTCAGTGTTGCAGAATATATATATATATATATATATATATATATATATATATATATATATATATATATTTTTTTTTTTTTTTTTTTTATACTTTGTCGCTGTCTCCCGCGTTTGCGAGGTAGCGCAAGGAAACAGACGAAAGAAATGCCCCCCCCCCCCATACACATGTACATACACACGTCCACACACGCAAATATACATACCTACACAGCTTTCCATGGTTTACCCCAGACGCTTCACATGCCTTGATTCAATCCACTGACAGCACGTCAACCCCTGTATACCACATCGCTCCAATTCACTCTATTCCTTGCCCTCCTTTCACCCTCCTGCATGTTCAGGCCCCGATCACACAAAATCTTTTTCACTCCATCTTTCCACCTCCAATTTGGTCTCCCTCTTCTCCTCGTTCCCTCCACCTCCGACACATATATCCTCTTGGTCAATCTTTCCTCACTCATTCTCTCCATGTGCCCAAACCATTTCAAAACACCCTCTTCTGCTCTCTCAACCACGCTCTTTTTATTTCCACACATCTCTCTTACCCTTACGCTACTTACTCGATCAAACCACCTCACACCACACATTGTCCTCAAACATCTCATTTCCAGCACATCCATCCTCCTGCGCACAACTCTATCCATAGTCCACGCCTCGCAACCATACAACATTGTTGGAACCACTATTCCTTCAAACATACCCATTTTTGCTTTCCGAGATAATGTTCTCGACTTCCAAACATTTTTCAAGGCTCCCAAAATTTTCGCCCCCTCCCCCACCCTATGATCCACTTCCGCTTCCATGGTTCCATCCGCTGACAGATCCACTCCCAGATATCTAAAACACTTCACTTCCTCCAGTTTTTCTCCATTCAAACTCACCTCCCAATTGACTTGACCCTCAACCCTACTGTACCTAATAACCTTGCTCTTATTCACATTTATATATATATATATATATATATATATATATATATATATATATATATATATATATATATATATATATATATATATATATATATATATATATATATATATTTTTATATATTTATTTATTTTGCTTTGTCGCTGTCTCCCGCGTTTGCGAGGTAGCGCAAGGAAACAGACGAAAGAAATGGCCCAACCCACCCCCATACACATGTATATACATACACGTCCACACACGCAAATATACATACCTATACATCTCAATGTACACATATATATACACACACAGACACATACATATATACCCATGCACACAATTCACACTGTCTGCCTTTATTCATTTCCATCGCCACCTCGCCACACACACATATATATATATATATATATAGGTATGTGTAGGTATGTATATTTGCGTGTGTGGACGTATGTATATACATGTGTATGGGGGGGGGGGGTTGGGCCATTTCTTTCGTCTGTTTCCTTGCGCTACCTCGCAAACGCGGGAGACAGCGACAAAGTATAATAATATAAAATAATATATATATATATATATATATATATATATATATATATATATATATATATATATTTTTTTTTTTTTTTTTTTTTTTATACTTTGTCGCTGTCTCCCGCGTTTGCGAGGTAGCGCAAGGAAACAGACGAAAGAAATGGCCCCCCCCCCCCCATACACATGTACATACACACGTCCACACACGCAAATATACATACCTACACAGCTTTCCATGGTTTACCCCAGACGCTTCACATGCCTTGCTTCAATCCACTGACAGCACGTCAACCCCTGTATACCACATGACTCCAATTCACTCTATTTCTTGCCCTCCTTTCACCCTCCTGCATGTTCAGGCCCCGATCACACAAAATCTTTTTCACTCCATCTTTCCACCTCCAATTTGGTCTCCCTCTTCTCCTCGTTCCCTCCACCTCCGACACATATATCCTCTTGGTTAATCTCTCCTCACTCATTCTCTCCATGTGCCCAAACCATTTCAAAACACCCTCTTCTGCTCTCTCAACCACGCTCTTTTTATTTCCACACATCTCTCTTACCCTTACGTTACTTACTCGATCAAACCACCTCACACCACACATTGTCCTCAAACATCTCATTTCCAGCACATCCATCCTCCTGCGCACAACTCTATCCATAGCCCACGCCTCGCAACCATACAACATTGTTGGAACCACTATTCCCTCAAACATACCCATTTTTGCTTTCCGAGATAATGTTCTCGACTTCCACACATTTTTCAAGGCTCCCAAAATTTTCGCCCCCTCCCCCACCCTATGATCCACTTCCGCTTCCATGGTTCCATCCGCTGACAGATCCACTCCCAGATATCTAAAACACTTCACTTCCTCCAGTTTTTCTCCATTCAAACTCACCTCCCAATTGACTTGACCCTCACCCCTACTGTACCTAATAACCTTGCTCTTATTCACATTTACTCTCAACTTTCTTCTTCCACACACTTTACCAAACTCAGTCACCAGCTTCTGCAGTTTCTCACATGAATCAGCCACCAGCGCTGTATCATCAGCGAACAGCAACTGACTCACTTCCCAAGCTCTCTCATCCCCAACAGACTTCATACTTGCCCCTCTTTCCAGGACTCTTGCATTTACCTCCCTTACAACCCCATCCATAAACAAATTAAACAACCATGGAGACATCACACACCCCTGCCGCAAACCTACATTCACTGAGAACCAATCACTTTCCTCTCTTCCTACACGTACACATGCCTTACATCCTCGATAAAAACTTTTCACTGCTTCCAACAACTTGCCTCCCATACCATATATTCTTAATACCTTCCACAGAGCATCCCTATCAACTCTATCATATGCCTTCTCCAGATCCATAAATGCTACATACAAATCCATTTGCTTTTCTAAGTATTTCTCACATACATTCTTCAAAGCAAACACCTGATCCACACATCCTCTAACCTTAATTTATATTTTATTTTTTGTATGCTGTACATGATTTACATTAGCAATTCACCTTCATCCAGTAACTAGTCTGGCGAGACAGTTTATGTTCCTCACTAAGTTACAAACAGCAGTTCACGTTCAGGTGACAGTTATTCTAAAAACTTACGACATCTGAGAAGGGCAGTATAGGCATCATCTGAAGGTGAGGCCCAGACCAACAGTTTAATGTCACATGGAATACTCTTCATCATCTGCCCGATAGACAGTTTATATATTTCATTGTGGTAGTTTAATGGAGAGCAGAAACTCATATCAAACTGTAATAATGTCCTCGTCTTTGGGGGGAGAGTTTAAGCAAGAGGTTTACATTTCCAGCAGACAATGGACCAAGCTTGGCGGTTTGCCTCCAACACCGGCAGTTTGGATTGGTTGTGTCAGTTTAGTTTGTGCCGGCAATTAATTCTCTTTCCCACAGGAAGTTCATCTTGGGGAGGAGAGGCGAGCCGGGCACGTCTGGTTGGAACAAGAAGTTTAGGAAAGTCCTTCAGCTGGTGTGAGGTGAGGAGGGAGAGGATGAGAGAGAGAGATAGAGAGAGAGAGAGAGAGAGAGAGAGAGAGAGAGAGAGAGAGAGAGAGAGAGAGAGAGAGAGAGAGAGAGAGAGAGAGAGAGAGAGAGAGAGAGAGAGAGAGAGAGAGAGGAAATAGAATTCTCCTCTTTGGTGTCTCCTTTTACAACTGCGTGAAGCAGACTGTGGAGGAATCTATCTCTGATAAATGTGAGGTGAAGACCTTACTGTAGGAGGAGGAGGAGGAGGAGGAGGAGGAGGTCGTTCTTCAAGAAGAAGGAGAAGACAGCCCAGTCACAACGTGTGTGTGTGTGTGTGTGTGTGAGATGCCCCGTCTCTCAGCATTTCCCCCGTACGATACTATCTACCACACCTTATCTATCGACGGTCTCTCTCTTATCACGAGAGAGATCGTGTGTCTTACAGTACAGTCAGTACAGCAATGTGTCGACGGAGAGAGATCCTGCAGTGGGACAAGGATTTGTCCTTCGGTACCTGATGATGGTCATATCCATGTCTTGGTTGGTGGATGTGGTCGCTTCATGATGATGGCAGTTAATGGTAGGTCTAACCAACCAACCGACGAATCAATCAGTTAACCAACCAATCAATTGATTAACTGGTAAACTAACCAACCAGTTAATTAACCGGTTAACTGACCAACCAATTAATCAACCAGTCAACCAACTAACCAATCAATCAATGAACCAGTTAACCAGACAATTAACCAGACAACCAACCAGTCAATCAACCAGTTAACCAACTAGCCAACCAATCAATCAACCAATCAACCAAACAACCAACTAACTACCCAATCAACCAGTTAACCAACCAACCAACCAATCAACCAATTCACCAAGCAACCAAACCTTCCGTCTCTATGTAGGTGTTAACGAGGTGGGAAGTGTACAATGGATCCCCTTGATTGTTACTGTCTGCTTCTGTGCCTCTTTTGGTTCTTCATAGATGGCATCTGTAAAGCACGTAGATATACTTCTTGAGGGAGACTAACACGCACACACTCTCTCTCTCTCTCTCTCTCTCTCTCTCTCTCTCTCTCTCTCTCTCTCTCTCTCTCTCTCTCTCTCTCTCTCTCTCTCTCGCATGAAAATTGTTTCTTTGTACGACCGACTTTTGCTGTAACTTTTCTCTCGCAGGCCACTCACCAGGGAGTGTAAACGAGTTAGGATATCAGGTTGTGGTGCGGTAATCCACAGGGAGGAGGTGCGCACCGGGAGGGACGACTTTCCCCGGCCATTCCCGCGTCAGGAGAGAGCGGGAGGGAGTGTGTGTGTGTGTGTGCCTCGCTGGGGTTCGCCAGGACACACACACACACACAACACCTGAAACACCTGCCCGGCTCTCACACGAACACCCAGTGACTGGTAGACTCCTCAGTGTGTGTGTGTGTGTGTGTGTGTGTGTGTGTGTGTGTGTGTGTGTGTGTGTGTGTGTGTGTGTGTATGTGTGTGTGTGTGTGTGTGTGTGTGTGTGTGTCCTTCACTCTCCCGCCCAGCGGCAGGATCACACCGGTCGCTGTGGAGGTTGACCTCGGCCGCAGCCCTGCCCTGCCCTGCCCTCCCTCCCTGCGGCAACACGTCGACGGCATCAGGCACACTGTATCTCGGGAGGGTCGTCCTCCTCACCTCATCCTCGATGTGTAGACGTCTCACTGAGGTCATGACCTCCTCCTCCTCCTCCTCCTCCCCCTGCCAGGACACGCTCTTTTGATGACCTCCTCCTCCTCCTCCTCCTGCCAGGACACGCTCTTTTGATGACCTCCTCCTCCTCCTCCTCCTGCCAGGACACGCTCTTTTGATGACCTCCTCCTCCTCCTCCTCCTGCCAGGACACGCTCTTTTGATGACCTCCTCCTCCTCCTCCTCCTGCCAGGACACGCTCTTGTGATGACCTCCTCCTCCTCCTCCTCCTGCCAGCACACGCTGTTGTGATGACCTCCTCCTCCTCCTCCTCCTCCTCCTCCTGCCAGGACACGCTGTTGCTCCTCCAGGACACGCTGGACGTCCTGGTCGTCTGCAGTTGGACCTGGCTGCCCCGTGAGGTCGTCCTGTCACAGGTCACTTTACCTCCTCACACAACTGCAGAGTGAGTGAGCTGCCGACATTATACGCTGCCTTCCTTCTCTGAACCTTGATCCTGCCCACACTGAGGGCGTTGCCCACACCTTCCACCACCCTGGGGCAGGTCCTCCCCACACAGTGAGGACAGTCCCCACATCCTCCACCACCCTGGGGCAGGTCCTCCCCACACAGTGAGGACAGTCCCCACATCCTCCACCACCCTGGGGCAGGTCCTCCCCCACACAGTGGGGACAGTCCCCACACCCTCCACCACCCTGGGGCAGGTCCTCCCCACACAGTGAGGACAGTCCCCACATCCTCCACCACCCTGGGGCAGGTCCTCCCCACACAGTGAGGACAGTCCCCACATCCTCCACCACCCTGGGGCAGGTCCTCCCCACACAGTGAGGACAGTCCCCACATCCTCCACCACCCTGGGGCAGGTCCTATCCCACACAGTGGGGACAGTCCCCACACCCTCCACCACCCTGGGGCAGGTCCTCCCCACACAGTGAGGACAGTCCCCACACCCTCCACCACCCTGGGTCAGGTCCTCCCCACACAGTGGGGACAGTCCCCACACCCTCCACCACCTCCTCTGGTCATGTGGAGACCCATCGTCCGGCCGCTCTACATCCTCCACATGGTTCACATTGTAACACGCGTCTTACCCAGTGTACAGTAGAGCGACGGAGCCACACAGTCCACAGTGGCCAGGCAGGGTGTTGGGGAGACGAGTGGACGCCCACACTCGGGACCAACCAGTACCAGATGTAACCAACCCTGTTTTGGTCATGGTTGACACAGTCTATACAACACTCGCTTGTGTGATACTTCGAGCAATGATGGCACACCACTACATCACTACTATCGATGCAGTGTATAACGAACATAAGAAAAGCCTTACGTAACTTCAGCACGTAAAAGAAGAACGAATCTGAGAGCTTGTAACACGCCTTCCGTTGACGAATCGAGGACACGAAAGGAATATTGACGCACGAATCCTTGGACACGAACGGAATATCCAAGATATTTTGTTTTAAGCAATAGATTCACCCCACCCCACCCTAACTTGTCACCCTAATCCATCCACCCTAATGTCATTAACTCATAATTCCGTCCACAGGTCACCCTGTCTACTGTCACCCTTTATCACCCTTTATAACACTGTCTATCCATCCTCACCCTTAAATCTTGACGCCTTACGAGTATAATCAAATCGCCCTTTGGTCAAAGTCCATAAACTGATCATACACCCTTTGGCTACGACCCCTTAGGTCATGACCCTTAAAAAGAGCAATCACCCTTAGCCTATAACTCCCTATGGTACTATCCAATCACCCTGAGGTCATGACCCTTAACAATTCAATCACCCTTAGGCTACAGCACCCTAAAGGGTATCATCAAACCACACTAAGGTCATGACCTTTGAAAAGGCTACCCCCCCTTTAAACCATAGTAACCCTTATGGTATCATTAAATCACCCTTAGATTCCTCGTTTCTTTTTTTCCTCCAACCGAGGCTAAGGTCCAGCCGAACCTGTGTGATATACGATTTCTGGCTTAGTTGGGTTAAATATGTGTCTCTTTTTTCTTTACCTTGACAACATGAATAGCTGTTCTGATATAAATCTTTCCCTATGATCAACTCTGAAAGGGTTGCGAATGTCGGCCTTGAGAGCTGTTGTGATGGAGAGGTCGTAGCGTGAGAGAGAGAGAGAGAGAGAGAGAGAGAGAGAGAGAGAGAGAGAGAGAGAGAGAGAGAGAGAGAGAGAGAGAGAGAGAGAGAGAGAGAGAGAGAGACCTACAACCAACGGAGACAACTTCGTATTACCTCGAGACCCTTCTACAACTTCTCCTACAATATTTTACAACCTCCCATACCTCCAACAGCCCTAACAACCCACGACAACTACCCCAGCCGTATATATAATCCACAACCTTCTACAAGCTTCTCACTCCTCTGCAACATTCACAACCCACTACAACCTAGATAACCTTCTCCATCTTCCACAATCCACCTAACAAGCGCCACAATCCTCTACAGCCTCCACAACCCACCCTCAAAACCCGCTGCCACAACCGCCATAGCCTTCTGGGATCCTCACCATCCTTCAAAATCCTTATACGATCTCCTGCAACCTCACACAACCTCCCACAACATTTGTACACACAGACACACACACACACACACACACACACACACACACTCAGCATCGCTCCTTGGTTCGGGAGTTGCGTACAGGATGCATCGTTGTCCAGTATTCCTGCGGGAGACTTTTAAGTAACACAGGCCTGAGCTGTGAGGGAGGAGGAGGAGGAGCTGTGTGTGTGTGTGTGTGTGTGTGTGTGTGTGTGTGTGTGTGTGTGTGTGTGTGTGTGTGTGTGTATCTATTGTGGTGGCGGGTAAGGCAATAGCCTTCTGGTGCCAAGAAGAAGAAGAAGAAGAAGAAGAAGAAGAAGAAGAAGAAGAAGAAGAAGAAGAAGATGGAAGAAGGGAATTAACTCAACATCTTGTCAGTATGCCTTACCGGCCATAGTGGTCTAGAGACGTATAGATAACACAAGGATATTCGTCCTTACCAAATCTCCACACAGGGAGTGTCTGTGGCATTGACCAACCCATCTGTTGTGACCGTATCAATACATTTGACAAAAGTTAATGACCCAAATTCTTGTGAAAACTATAGAGGGTCAAGACCATATCTCACACACACACACACACACACACACACACACACACTTACACACACTATGTACATATAAAAAATACATATACAAGTGAATGACAAAGAACAATGCATTATACATAAAGATATAGGACCAAAACAAAACAAAAACACAGCACATTCTCGTGCTATGAAGACAGTGGCACACATCACCACTCCTATACAGTGTCCTCCCCACACGATCCATTCACATACCACTCCCTGTGACAGATATGTGCACCAACACATATATACGACCTCAGTTACCTGTTACCTCTGACTACATCTGATTACGTCTTAACCCTTCGCCTCTGGCTGCACACACACCCTTCGACCACACTCGTTTATGCATGACCTGGGTGGTTAAGCTATTAACTCTGTGGGAGGGTAATTACATCACAATCGTAGATCTTTTTGTTATATATATATATATACTTGTATAAAATTCTTCTCTGCGTTGCAGATTCTTGTTCGCTGGGGCGGTTGTTCGCTAGGAGGAAGTGTGTGGTCGCGAGGATGGGTCGTTCGCCAGGAGGAAGGTTCTCTACACTGGTGATAAGCAAGACAATAAGGCCAGAGGCGCCATGATCCTGGGTCTTCCATGAATAACATTATGTGGGTTGGTGTCCTGGGCACTCGTGGGATCCTCACTGTGTGTACGTGTGTGTATGTATGTGTATGTGTGTGTGTGTGTCTTTGTGTTTTCTTCCAGCTCCTCAATTGCATGTTATTGTGGCCTCGAACCTTGGTCCGTTCGAATTTTATAGATGGCGAAGCTGACCACCACACCAAATCAAGCCACATTGGGTTGACTAAGAATATTCCAGTTCATCTCATGTTACCTCACTATGTCTTGTAGTCTATACACAGGGAGGAGGGGGGTCTGTCTATTGATACGATAGATAGATAAGGGATTAAACTCCCTCTCTACCTTTTAATCACAGCTTCAAACACTTCATAAAACACACAGACACACACACAAAAAAAACCTAATTTCATACACAAATCCAAACGAAAAATTATAGACACTTTTCATCTGTTTCTATAAATCTACGAAACGTGTCATTGTTTCTGGTTTTGCGTCGTATTCATTGCTTCATTACCTCCAGTCGGAACTGTGTGTGTGTGTGTGTGTGTGTGTCACATTTCCGTCTCTGAGGACAAGGAACTACCCACACACCACATCAGGTGCACTGTGAGAGTATATGTGAGAGTGTATGTGAGAGTGTAGTGTGAGAGTGTATGTGAGAGTGTGTGTGAGAGTGTATGTGAGAGTGTAGTGTGAGAGTGTATGTGAGAGTGTAGTGTAAGAATGTATGTGAGAGTGGATGTGAGAGTGTAGTGTAAGAGTGTATGTGAGAGTGTAGCGTAAGAGTGTATGTGAGAGTGTAGTGTGAGAGTGTATGTGAGAGTGTAGTGTGAGTGGATGTGAGAGTATAGTGTAAGAGTGTATGTGAGAGTGTAGTGTAAGAGTGTATGTGAGAGTGGATGTGAGAGTGTATGTGAGAGTGTAGTGTAAGAGTGTATGTGAGAGTGTGTGTGAGAGTGTATGTGAGAGTGTATGTGAGAG
>NC_092288.1:14322728-14350228 GCF_036320965.1 Panulirus ornatus | reverse complement strand
TATATATATATATATATATATATATATATATATATATATATATATATATATATATATATATATATATATATTTTTTTTTTTTTTTTTCATACTATTCGCTATTTCCCGCGATAGCGAGGTAGCGTTAAGAACAGAGGACTGGGCCTTTGAGGGAATATCCTCACCTGGACCTCTCCTCTGTTCCTTCTTTTGGAAAAAAAAAAAAAAGAGAAAAAAAAACGAGAGGGGAGGATTTCCAGCCCCCCGCTCCCTTCCCTTTTAGTCGCCTTCTACGACACGCAGGGAATACGTGGGAAGTATTCTTTCTCCCCTATCCCCAGGGATAAATATATATATATATATATATATATATATATATATATATATATATATATATATATATATATATATATATATATATATATATATATATATATGTAACCACTGAAGTTAGAGGCCTCAAGAGTAACGAGTTAATGTATGTAAACATCACTGATTCTTCTCTGCAGGTTTAGAACGTGACTGGAAACTAGATAATGGTTAATACTTCACGTAATATCCCACCATCATTGTTCATTACTTTCTGGAGCTTCTAACAGGTTTTTGGTGGAGTGGTTGTGACTTATTCCGAGCTCAAGCAGATGATTTATATATATATATATATATATATATATATATATATATATATATATATATATATATATATATATATATATATATTTTTTTTTTTTTTTTTTTTTTTTTTTTTTTTTTCCAAAAGAAGGAACAGAGAATTGGGCCAGGTGATTGTATTCCCTCAAAGGCCCAGTCCTCTGTTCTTAACGCTACCTCGCTAATGCGGGAAATGGCGAATAGTTTGAAAGAAAGAAAATATATATATATATATATATATATATATATATATATATATATATATATATATATATTATCATCCCTGGGGATAGGGGAGAAAGAATACTTCCCACGTATTCCCTGCGTGTCGTAGAAGGCAACTAAAAGGGGAGGGTGCGGGGTGGCTGGAAATCCTCCTCTCTCGCTTTTAATTTTCCAAAACAAGGAACAGAGAAGGGGGCCAAGTGAGGATATTCCTTCAAAAGGCTCAGTCCTCTGTTCTTAACGCTCCCTCGCTAATGCGGGAAATGGCAAATAGTTATAGTATTTGTTCTTCATTATAAAGTGAAGTTTGTTGGCTGTGGTGTGTGTGTGTGTGTGTGTGTGTGTGTGTGTGTGTGTGTGTTATGAGGCTTTCCTTCGCCATCAACATTGACTGAGGAATTCCTTGCCTGGAGTTATAGACCCTTGGTTTGCGAGGGGAAATTGGGGACAGGGGTGAAGAAAGAGGATGGGAGAGGGGAGAGGGTAAGGGAGGGAGAGAGGGAGGGGAGAAAGGAAGTGAGGGAGGTGGCAGGTGGGAGGTGAGCCAGTAATTTCTCCCCCCCACATACCTGAGTGTGTCGCGGTTATTTACTCTATCCTGGGTCGACGGAGAGAGAGAGAGAGAGAGAGAGAGCGAGAGAGAGAGAGAGAGAGAGAGAGAGAGAGAGAGAGAGAGAGAGAGAGAGAGAGAGAGAGAGAGAGAGAGAGAGAGAGAGAGAGAGAGAGAGAGAGAACAGCAGTAGATGATAAATCGATAAATATCTGGGGTTTTCTTTTTTTACTGCTTTTGTTTTTTCTTAATTGCTTTTTTTGTCCCTACACATTCTTTCGTGTTTAACAAAGTGTCTGAATATATCTGGGTCAAAGATCAAGAATTCGGAGCCACCAATAGTCGTACAGTCGTACTCTTGGGCCAGTAACTAACATTTTCTCACTACCAGAGAAAGTCATTTGCATAAGACCCAACTGAATGTGCAAATATCATGGGAAATATTATAGGCTTTGGATATTCGGGCCAAGGGGGAGGAGGTGGGGGAGAGGTTTAAGATACTGAATATTTGTATCGCTGATAATGTTCTTCTTAAATGTATTTTGAGGTTACATGGTGGTGTGATGGTCAGAGTCGCTATCTCTATATATTTCACTGACCCAGGTTCGCATATCCCTCATGCAGAAATGAATAGTTATAAGGAAACAGACACACACACACACACACACACACACACACACACACACACACACACACACACACGTAAGTTGAGTGTGTACAATCATGGCCTAACTGCTGGTGCTCCTGGTGTTTTCCTGTGTTTTTCATGTGGGTAACACAACATCCCTGGCCATGAAACTTTTCCTTTCTCCCACATTTGCTTTCATCCTTCCACGGAGCCACCGCAGAGTCATTCTCCCCCGAGTCCAGAATGGTTTTATGACGCTGATTTGACCCTTCCTTCAACTCCTAAGTCAGTCTATTTCGTAAAAATATCTTCCAACAGCTTCTGTAAATCTCTCTTCACTCCTCTTTCCTGCCTTGGTCAGTGTGCAACGAACTCTTCAGCTGAAACTGCCGCTCTTTGCACCATCTTGTTCCACATTTGTCTTTACTTTGGATCATTTCGTGTCTTGTCGCCCATCCTCACCCCCATATTCCATTACTAAACGTATGCCTTCTACTACATTTTCCTTGCCTCAGTACCTTTCCAATCTATTGGAGAATAAAGCAACATGGAGTGAATGGAATACCATCTTGTGTACAAGAGGAAGTGTGCCCCTCAGTTAGCTCCGGCCCTTTCTCGTCTATTTCGTATCCGTCCATAAAAAAAAAAGAGTCCAATGTATTTCCTCCTTCTTCTTGGAAGCAGGTCGTGGTGCAGCCCATCCCGAGACCTCAGCGACTCTTGTGACCATCTCCTGTCATCGCTCTCACTTCTGCCAAACAGATTCCTTCAAACTCTCGCTAAGTCTCACTTCTTTAAACACATCGAGTCTCATTCTCTTCTTTCACGTCAGTCGTATTACTTCCTCGTACAAAGTCTACGGATGATCTCTTTCAAGTGAGCCAAGTTTGGCTGTCCTTCTTAGAATTTTAGTGGAACTTTGGACGTATTCCACGACATCCTTTAAAGCATTTGACACTTGCCATCCAAAAGTTGTTGTCTTTGGCTTCTGTGCTCTTCTCTGTTCTTCAGGGTATGGGTTTCTTTTATCTGCATGTTCTATCCTGGTGGTCGTTAATGGAACCACATCTCAGAATTCTTGTCCGATCGTCTTTCCTATTACTCTCAGCACAACTGAAAGGCTTACTTCAAGTTCCAGATCTATTGACTCACACCAACAATTATCCACCCTACACTGCTCACTTTCCCCTCCCCTCCTCACCCCGATACTCGTTTTCTTTCTCGCACTGAACATACGGTGTGTGCTATCTTCATTCGGGCTCGGCAGCTTGAAACGTTGTAATCGTATATTACAATTACTTTTAGTGTGAGCGACTATTCCAACTATGCAGGGAGGGCTCATCCAACCCAGCATAGAGTAATTCTTGCATGTCTGGGATAGATATCCTTCCACATCTCTCTTAGCCAGAGTGGCACTGGAAGCCAGACTCTATCAGATCCCCCAGCTATCACTTCTCTTCAACTATTCTTTCCCCACCATCTGCCACGATGCTGCTTCTTCACCCACCCACCTCCACCCCACTCTCTCTCTCTCTCTCTCTCTCTCTCTCTCTCTCTCTCTCTCTCTCTCTCTCTCTCTCTCTCTCTCTACGACCATTACTTCTGCCACTGTTCTCGCGCGCTGTGGCCAGCCAAGAACCACGGTTAATGGATGAGATTCAGTCGAGGGAGGAAGCAAAAATCTAAGTACAAAAAGAGACACAGAAATACCATTCATTACGAAGCGACGATCGATTTTGTGGATCTGAATGTGAAAAAAAAACTGTCCTTTTCTCAATTAAATGATTAATATTCTTATATAAGAAATAGAAACAACACAAAGACCACTTTCGAACAATCTTTTATGGGAAAAGGCTAGGTAACCCTGCTGGGGGCTCCTTCCCCACCGATTAGATAAATAGATAGATAGATGGTTAGATAGATAGACAGATAGATATATAAATGAATAGTTAGATAAATGGATGGTTAGACTGATAGATGGTTAGATAGATAGAAAGTTAGATAGATAGATAGATGGTCAGATAGATAGATGGTCAGACAGACAGATAGAGAGATGGATAGATAAATAGATAGATGGTTAGATAGATAGATAGATAGATGGTTAGACAGATCGCTATCCCACGTTTTTCTCCTCAATCTGAATTGGAAGAGGAGGTACAGAGGTACGTTACAAACGAAGTCGAATGTACACAGACTGTCCCGGTGTCTCATGACGTACATTACTGGTTTACAATTGGATAATTTCCATTCGTGCTTTCTCTTTCTTTAACCCGAACTTTACGTGCCGATTAGAGAGCATGGATACTCTTCTCCTTCGAAAAAAAATGAGAAGATAAAAAAAAAAGAGGAAGCAACAGAAAAATCACATACAATAGTGACTTGTTTACCCTGAGAGTGAAGTTGAGAAACAGCATTATTTTTCCCCCCTCATATAAAACCTTGTGGTACCCTCTGCTTTTAATGTCCTTTCCTTATGACCTACGACAAAACAATTTGCTCTTCTCTATAGCAGAGGCAAATGGTTAACGGCATTACCAAGTGCTCCTAAAACTTCTTTAAAACCAGCCAGGATATTCATACCATGGTAGTGTCTTACATCACACACAAAAGAGGGCTTCTTGCTATCATTAAAAGGAAATTCCTCGAAACATTGTAAATGATTTTCACAGTGTCGCGGAAGAACTTAAGAGAAACTTACCAGGGGTGCGTATTTAGGGCATTAATTCCTGAAAGGGAAATAAACTTGGTTTTGTGCCGTAAGTCTTTCGATTACTTTGGAGGGAACAACAAGGGGTTGTACCCTCGTCGTGGTAAGAGGGTCGTACCGTCGTGCGCAAGGGTCGTACCTTCTTGCACAAGGGTCGTACCGTCGTGCGCAAGGGTCGTACCGTCGCTAGGCTCAACGTTTGCCAGGTTCAACGTTAGCTGGGCTCAACGTTAGCTGGGCTCAACGTTCGCTAGGCTGAACGTTCGCTAGGCTCAACGTTAGCTGGGCTGAACGTTCGCTAGACTCAGTGAACAAAACTGGTGTTAAAACATAGGAGGCGGCTAACTTGAGATGAAGAACCATCCTCTCGTGTAACATAGCCTTCCTATGTTAGGTCTCTAAACTGGGGAGGAAAGAAGGAAATGTTGTCTTGCCCACCAAAGTCACCATGGCCAGGGGAATGGACTGGCAAAGACTGACTCTCCTCCTTACCACCAGTTACTCACTCTACCACACGAACATCTTCCTTTAAACTATCATATTCTATTAGATAATGGCTTGACCATCATTGCCAAAGAGTTTTCCATAAAAAAAAGAAAACTGAATAAACCCCTGTGTGACATCAATGGCGCCACATTCGAAATGAAACATAAAATGTTTGCATAATGAACTATGCCCTTGGGTTATTGTTGTGTATACTTCATTACGGTAATGGCGATAATGGTTATCTGCGATGATAAGTACTTTTGACGGTTAAATGTATCATGTGATGGACCATCATCACGTTTACTGTCCAATGCTTCTCATTTTCTACCATTTTTAACGGGCTGGCGTTTAGAATGCAGAAGGCTGAACATATGATATATCTGAGGCTGGTTTAGTATATGTATGTATATGTATATATATATATATATATGTATATATATATATATATGTCTTGGACAATCGCATGCTTACCGAATGGCGTCCTAGGTTCGTCTCTTCGATGTATATCAACTGACGTATATTTCTCTCTTGTGTCTCCCATGATGATGTGATTATTACACGAAGGTGCACTTGGGAACTTATCGTGTTTCATTTTCCCCGTGGACTCCTAGGAATATCTTGATCACGCGCAAAATTGTGATCCTTTCCAATATATATATATATATATATATATATATATATATATATATATATATATATATATATATATATATATATATATATATATATATGAAAAAGATTAGTACAAAATCATTCTCAGTGAAGACATTAGGGGGATGTTTCATCGCCACATAGATAACAATGTTCAATACACATTAATTGAAATACCTTTCTAAACGAACGTCCACAGGAGTTCAGATGTGTATATACATCCAGGGCTTCCATCCCCCGGGAGACAGACGGTGTGTCGTCGCGATGATTGCGACACATGATGTATTGTGTTATCTGATCCTTACGAAACCCTGCAATGTACAGAATGTTTTCAATTTCAGTTTTGTTTCCAGCGTCCCAGAACAGAGACATGAACGTGTTACTAGCTCAAGGGTTGCATCAATGATTCTATTGTGTGTGTATATATATATATATATATATATATATATATATATATATATATATATATATATATATATATATATATATATATATATATATATATATGTATATTAATAAAAGTATTCTCCGTCTCTTATTCTATGTTTCCAGTGATGATTCTGAATATGTATATATGTGCATGGGGTGTGTGTGTGTGTGTGTGTGTGTGTGTGTTTGTGTTAGGGATATCAAAAGAATTAGGGAAAAACAAAAGAACACAACCAGTCGTTTGCTGATGGGAGACGATCAAGTAAGATTACCATGGGGCCCCATAACCCATGGTTTTGATACAACCCTTTAGTGAGAACATATATGACCCAGCTTGGCCAATATGGACTGCCGAGCATACCACAACCACTCAATTTCCCGTAGGCCAAAGAAAAAAAAACCTTGAATATTCTTACGTTTAATATATAACTCAGTCTTAAAACAGAGGTACAAGTAATGAGGCATGCATCCAACCACACTGTCTAATGACAACTAAAACACCCTAATTAGAGATGCTAGGAATAATTCATTTAATACACTTCAAACTAAGTTTTTTTCCTGAAAACAACCGATAAATTGTCGTTCCTGCCGCACCACCTAGCACTGACGAGCGGACTCTGCTTCGTCTCTGGTGGTTTAAAAAAAAAAGAGTCCACTTAAGGGAGCGTCATCTGGTGAGACACGTCCCTGACATATAACCTTTGCTGTGTAGACGACCGACTGCACGAGAGTCCAGACGTGAGAGGCGTCTTCGCTCACCGAAGGTCACGTCACCTTCCGGTCAGGTCGGTCCATACGTGCACAGGGATCCGGGTATGCGTGCAGCAAGACCCCCTTACAGTTAAGTTGTACGAACGACCCCTATCTGGGGCGCTGATGGAACTGAAATGATCAATGTCTCTTGTAGACATATGACAAGCTCGTTACCCTGACAGTGAACGAGCCTTGGACGCTTTACGTAGACGTCCTGTGTACCAGAGCGAGGTATGACTTACCTGGGTTGTGGTACATGTTAGCGTTGTCCCCCCCCCCCACCCACAACCCCGAACCCCTCGGGCTAGGCAAACTGTCTTCAAGGTGGTTGGACACTCACTGACCCTCGTCTCTATTCTACGTAATATAAGATGTCATTTGTTGTATTACCCAAAAAGTCATTTCAGTTCCTTTGGTTAAGTAATATCCTTATTCACTTTTTTTTTTTCTCACTTTTGCACTCTTGATGCATTTTCATTGGCCTATTAATTGTCACTTTCATTCTCCCTCCAAACTGAAGTTCTAGTCTCACTGGTAATCAAACCACATCACAAGAATATCCTTTGAGCGGTAATGTGTCTCGACGCGTGAGTGAGGCTTGGGATGACCACGATCTATGTTGGTTCATATCTGTGGATACATAAGCCACACTGAGGTCAGGCTAATGGTTACACACACACACACACACACAAAGAAAGAAAATAAGAAAGAAAACTGCTCGTCTTCCAACCTTGTTTACCTAATGGCGTCCTAGCTACGTCTCTTCTTGTATATCAACTGATTGTTATATTTCTTTCTTGTATATCCCCTGATGATGTGATTATTACACGAAAGTGCACTTGGGAACTTATCGTGTTTCATTTTCCCCGTGCACTTCCAGGAATTTACTTGGCACGCGCTTACTTGTGATCCTTTCCAATATATATATATATATATATATATATATATATATATATATATATATATATATATATATATATATATATATATATATATATATATATATGTATGTATATAACTTCCTTTTATCAAGCTTGGTATATCGGTATACGTAAATTTTCACTAATATTTAAAAGCTTTGTTGTGAATAGCCTCAAAAACTTCTCCCATCAAGAGAAATTTATTCCCCGGGCGAACTCCAGGACCCTCGTTCGAATCCACATCAAATTCTTGGGTAATGTTACCCATTGTGGACGCAATGGCTCGCGATCTTCCCTGAACCAGAAGTAAGTTTTACTTCCTTATGTTACCGGGGAAAAGTGTGTTTGGGGAAACTTTTGCGTAGCATTTGAGAAATATAAATTTTGGTTTGCGTCATTTGCGTATAATTTGGTGGGGGGGGGGGACTTTTTTGGTTATATTTCAAATACTATTTGGGTAACCTTATGCTTTTTTTTTCTTTGTTTGCGTATTGTTCAAGATGGTTTGTTTGTTAGAGTTTGGGTAGTTTTGGCCGTGTCGTTTGCATATCAAATGAGAAACTGTGTTTATGTTTGCATATCATTTGAGATTCGCGTAACTGGGAGTTAACGAAACCTTACGTAACAAATAAGAGAACATGAAGAATGTTCATGAGATGAGACAGGTACAAACGAACACATACCCCCCATTAACTGAGGGTGGGTGGGTGGTGGGTGGGTGTGGAAGGGTGAGGTTTGTAAGATATTCAGGCCAGAAGAGCGATGGCACGATGGCTGAAGAACATGATGAGGTGAGAGGCGTGTTCTTCTCGATGGCACGATGGCTGGAGAACATGATGAGGTGAGAGACGTGTTCTTCTCGATGGCACGATGGCTGAAGAACATGATGAGGTGAGAGGCGTGTTCTTCTCGATGGCACGATGGCTGGAGAACATGATGAGGTGAGAGACGTGTTCTTCTCGATGGCACGATGGCTGGAGAACATGATGAGGTGAGAGGCGTGTTCTTCTTCTCCTCCATGTCCCACAACCTTCGGGTGTTGTCCAAGACCACGCTGAACGCGTCAAACGAAAGGGTCAAAGGTGATACGACCTTCATGCCCAAGGAAGGAGACGAACTGCCCCAGACTGCTTGTCTCTCTCTCTCTCTCTCTCTCTCTCTCTCTCTCTCTCTCTCTCTCTCTCTCTCTCTCTCTCTCTCTCTCTCGTACACCTTATGCTCTGAGGAGGAGGGGAAAAGAGGGCCTGGGGCGCTGGGCGGCGGTGGGGTGGGTTGGAGGAGGAAGGGCGGGTGTTATAGGGTGTTATTTCTCTCACTATCCTTAAAGAGAAGAGCATCAATGATCCTCCTCATCCTCATCCTCATCCTCCTCATCCTCATCCTCATCCTCATCCTCCTCATCCTCATCAGAAGATGTTGCCATGACAACCCTCGCCACTGGCATCTCACCCAGGAGAATGACAGTCGCCATGACAACCATTGTTTTTCTTTTTCTGTCATTTCTCTCTCTCTCTCTCTTCTCTCTTCTCTCTCTCTCTCTCTCTCTTCTCTCTCTCTCTCTCTCTCTCTCTCTCTCTCTCTCTCTCTCTCTCTCTCTCTCTCTCTCTCTCTCTCTCTCTCTCTCTCTCTCTCTCTCTCTCTCTCTCTCTCTCTAATCTCGCATCGTAGGCAACTGCAGTTGATTACGAAAAGTGTGGGATGGCTTGCGCTTCCAAGACCAAGCAGGAGAGAGAGAGAGAGAGAGAGAGAGAGAGAGAGCTAGCTCTCTCTGGGTTTATCATATATAGTAGACTGGTGGGTAGAAAGGTTGCTATGTTGGGTAGAGTGTTCGTAACGTCATTGATTTATCAAGTTGCCATGGTGTTCAGTGTTGCCATGGTGTTCAGTGTTGCCATGATGTTCAGTGTTGCCTCGGTGCTCAGTGTTGCCTCGGTATTCAGTGTTGCCATGGTGCTCAGTGTTGCCTTGGTGTTCAGTGTTGCCTTGGTGTTCATTGTTGCCATGGTGTTCAGTGTTGCCATGGTGTTCAGTGTTGCCATGGTGTTCAGTGTTGCCTTGGTGTTCAGTGTTGCCATGGTGTTCAGTGTTGCCGTGGTGTTCAGCGTTGCCATGGTGTTCAGTGTTGCCATGGTGTTCAGCGTTGCCATGGTGTTCAGTGTTGCCATGGTGTTCAGCGTTGCCATGGTGTTCAGTGTTGCCATGGTGTTCAGCGTTGCCATGGTGTTCAGTGTTGCCATGGTGCTCAGTGTTGCCATAGTGCTCAGTGTTGCCTTGGTGTTCAGCGTTGCCATGGTGCTCAGTGTTGCCTTGGTGTTCAGTGTTGCCATGGTGTTCAGTGTTGCCATGGCGTTCAGTAATGCCATGCTAGTCAGCGTTGCCATGATAGTCACTGATACATATTGATGTGATAAATGAGATGAATTGCCATAGATATCTAGTTTTACTTAGCTTCATTGGGAAATACCTTGAGTTGCCATGATAACCCATGTCAGCTATATCAACTTTAAGACTGCATCTTGAGTTGCCATGATAACCTTTGTGACATGATATATACGTGTCAAAATCAAACTACCCATCCTGAGTGGCGAATCATACAAGGCACACTGTATTTGGGATATACTCGGATTGACTGTGGTAATAGTTAAGGCTATGGCCATTAGACCCTCTATCATCTGTCAGGGTTCAATTACGAGGGGGCGTCATCTATCTATCCCCACCAAGAAGATAGGATCTCGGGTACCTTCTACAGGTGTTAAGAGAAAGTCTAAGACGAGATACACAATATATATCGTCACTCTCCCAATGGTTGATCATTCGAAGTCTTTTCACGAGAGATAAACGTTCTCTTCGTTGTATATCAACTGACTGTTATATATCTTTCTTGTGTATCCCCTGATGATGTGATTATCACACGAAAGTGCACTTGGGAACCCATCGTGTTTCATTTTCCCCGTGGACTCATACGAATATACTTGATCGCGCGCAAAATTGTGATCCTTTCCAACATATATATATATATATATATATATATATATATATATATATATATATATATATATATATATATATATATATATACTAATATAGTGCAGCGAACGAGCAGTTTTCATAGAACACATAGTACCCTCCATCAGTATGGGAGTCGAACCTGTGCCATTTGTGTGAGATACGCTAACCATAGCCTGGTTATTAATGTACCCAGCCCCCACACAAAGCGGTAGCGGTTCGAATCCTTACGGTTGAAGGGCACTCTGTGATCTATATCATATATATATATATATTGTTCCGCTTGGAGAAACCTGTTTTAATTCCTTGATTGAAACACACACACACACACACACCAATCAAGCTGAAACACATTTGGTAAAGTTACTGGAACCTTTGAAGATGGGTCGGGTATCCATTGTAATTAAAACAAGCTCAAACATTCGAAGTGACTTTCTTTTTTTTTCCCCCTCCCCTTGATACTCAACATGTCTACAGCCTCCTCTTTTAGTACACATACGAACATGTATATCAGAAAGTCGTATGTATATTTCTTCTTTGTGTGTGTGTGTGTGTGTGTGTGTGTGTGTGCAGATAACTGGGATGTACTTCGGGATATGCCATGGGATATGGCCCCTGAATTGTATCAGTAATGCGATTTTCGTAAGTCCTCAACCTTGACGAATCCTCATAAAACCAGCGAAGCTAAATACTTTCTCCCACCCGTTTTCTACGACACGTAGGAGGTAGTTGAGCAGTCTTCCTTCATCCTCTGTCCCTCAGGGATGAGCTCTATATACACACTATGGCAGGAAAATAATAACTTTATTTGCAATTCCGGTACAGTCCATTACAGTGGAATTCCTCCTGTAATCACCGCAGATGTATTGACCCTATTCAAGCTCTGACGTAATGGTAGTTTGCCTCATCCCGTAAGTTTACCTTCAAAATATTTCACATTTAGTCATTAAACGATCCGATAAACATACCCAACTTTTTATCTAAACATATAAACATTTTGTTTATTGGAATCAGAATCAAGTTCTATGACCTTAGGCCACACAGCGGGAGTGATGTGTGGTGGTGGAATACGATTTGGAAGTGACGTGTTCTCACTGATCCACCATGGGTTTGAGGCTACGTTCCCATACTTTGAGTCAGAGAGTCACTACTGGTCCAGGACTCTACGTATAGTCAGGAATAGGTATTCCAGGACCTCCTGGATCTTACGAGGCTTCCATAACACTAAACTGGAGACCTCAACTATGCATCGCCTTCTTGGACTCTTTGTCTTTCAAACGTTCATTCTCGGGGGTTAGGATCTGACACGGTACAGAGTCTCACAAAGGGATAGGTGATGTGCTGGGATGGGATACGACCCAGGGACCAACACGTCGGAGGATGGTCCATCTGAGGGCACATGGGTGGGATACGACCCAGGGACATCTGAGGACAGAACCTAGAGTGAATGTCTGGTGTTCCCGTTCGACTTTCGTGATAACACTAGACAGGTTTCTGGTGGATTGGAGAACACTGTGCCAGCCTCGGTTTCAGGGTAGATGAAACCTATCTATCTATCTATCTCTCTACCTATCTATCTATCCATCCATCTATCTATCTATCTATCTAGCTATCTATCTGTCTGTCTATCTATCTGTCTCTATCTATCTATCTATTTACCTATCTATCTATCCATCTTCTCTGTCTGTCTATCTATCTATCTATCTATCTATCTTGTTTATCAATCTATCTCTCCATCTACCTGTGAGAAGGACTTGGGAGATGAAATCATTCTTGACTTGTCGACAGAGTTCTGCATTAGGAATTCAGTTAAGGTGGAGAAAAACAGTTTTCAGGCAGGTATAAGAACAGCAATTAAGTATATGGTATAATCAAATATGCAGCGAGCTGTTTCACGTCCTTCGTGAGGCCAAAATGAACCTATGCTTCTCGGGTTTGGGTCACCGTACCTAAAGAAGCACAAAAGACCTAATATAAAACTAGGTTCAGAAGAAGCAACCAACATGTTTTCCCCACAGTTGAAAAGAGAAGAGTCAGGGGCAACCTGATCACAACCTTAAAGTTGTTGTTTGTTTTGTTTTCTTAAAACCAGGGTGATGACGTAGACATCAAACAATTCGTCGAACGAGGTAGGAAAAGATTAAATAGAGGACATAACATGGAAATAAGGTCAGGAACTTGTTAAAAAAAATTGATGTGCAAGAACATTTTTATATGGAGACAGTGTACAGAATTTTCCAAAAAGCTATGCAGTGGTGAGGACTCCCTCCCCAGCCCCACAAAGGTAATTATAATTGGGTAATTACCCACACTGCCATGAATACCTGTTCATATCTAAATGCATATGCAATAGAACGCTTGTCAAGGTAAGTCCCCCTCGTATCGTCAGTGGATGCCTGGGGTACATAGGAGAGAGAGAGAGAGAGAGAGAGAGAGAGAGAGAGAGAGAGAGAGAGAGAGAGAGAGAGAGAGAGAGAGGGGAAAAAAAGGGAAAAAATGATAATTACTCTTTTGTCTTTCATATGCAGTGAAAGCTGGTTTGAAGCCAGGCATTCAGACCATCAGCAGAGATCCTCGTGCCAATTGGAAATTAAACTTTTGTTCTGGTGTAATCTGGTTCTCTGCTCTGATTGCTTGATAGCTTGGTAAGTGTGTGTGTGTGTGTGTGTGTGTGTGTCTGTGTGTGTGTGGGGTGGGGATGGGGAGGGAGGATGTGTTTCTCTCTCTCTCTCTCTCTCTCTCTCTCTCTCTCTCTCTCTCTCTCTCTCTCTCTCTCTCTCTCTCTCTCTCTCTCTCTCTCTCTCTCTCTCTCTCTCTGTTCCAGTTGTCGAAATTAAGAGTGGCATAGACTAGAGAAATCCCCGGACATTTGGCTCCCTCGTCAGAAAGACAGTTAGAGAGAGAGAGAGATAGAGAGAGAGAGAGAGAGAGAGAGAGAGAGAGAGAGAGAGAGAGAGAGAGAGAGAGAGAATGAATGAATGAATTCAACCCACACACACCATTTTTTTCCTACAACAGTCTGAATATGTTATTCCTCCGCATCCACCAGGCACATGTAAACACATTATCTGAAAAGCAAAAAATTTTCAAGCCAGTTCGTCGGATGTGATCAGCCCTCTTCATCTTCCCCCCATGCGCTGCCTCCCTCCACTGAGCAACGACGCCTCAACTACTTCCAGAGACCTGGGTTAACGAGGCGATCAAGTCACCGATGAACAGCTCGTTCTGTGTGACCTTATAACGCAGCAGTCCTCGAGGTTAGAGCTCCAGCCTGATCCTTTCACGATTGGGTCAAAGGTCATGTCCTCATCCACAGATAGACTGATGGACTGTACACCTGTGATCAAGGGTCGTACCGTCGTGCTCTAGGGTCGTACCGTCGTGCTATAGGATCGTACTGTCGCGTTCTAGGGTCGTACCGTCGTGATCTAGGGTAGTACCGTCATGCTCTAAGGTCGCACTGTCGTGCTCAAGGGTCGTACCGTCGTGCTCTAGGTCGTACCGTCGTTTTCAAGGGTCGTACAGTCGTGCTCAAGGGTCATACCGTCGTGCTCTAGGGTCGTACCGTCGCGCCCAAGGGTCGTACAGTCGTGCACTAGGGTCATACCGTCGTGCTCCAGGGTCGTACCGTCGTGCTCAAGGGTCGCACCGTCGTGCTCAAGGGTCTTATCGTCGTTTTCAAGGGTCGTACCGTCGTGCTCAAGGGTCGTACCGTCGTGCTCAAGACGTTAACCACTATAACCCAATAATTCAGTTATTCCATACCATCGTAAGGGAAACATTACAGTGCCTCCTCGGTGGCAGAACTGGTCGACTATCGCCAATACGACAGAGTAACATTGCCACGCCAGGCAGCAGATAACTCTATCATAATATCCACATAAATCCTGATTTGCCATGAAAATATCATATATTTCCGATATCTTATAATAAAATGGCGAGTGTGAGGAGGAGGAGGAAGGAGGAGGACGAGGGAAGAGGAGGAAGGAGGGAGGAGGGGATGCGAGAATATAATCATCTTTCTAGTATGAATAAGACATCGTCACTTAAGGAGATGGAAGAGATGGGAAGGGGAAGAGGAGGAGGCTGGGTATCTCTCTGACGAGAATGGTCCCTATCTAAATGGAAATGCAAATTAACGATTCGAAAAACGTCCCGGTGTAGTAAAAGGCCGGAGGTAAGGTAGCACCATGTCTGGACAAAATTACATTGGCTGGTGTACTGGAAATCCAAGACCGCCAGAGGGACAGACTTTTACCTTTTTTTTTCCCCTTTTTTTCAAGATAATTATATTATCATCTTACAATGAAAAGACTTCTCGTTACGAAGGATTGGAGGGACCCTATCCTACGATCCTGGAAGTATCCTGGTGAAGGATAGACCCCTTTCTAAGCTCCTCTGGATGTAACAGGGCATAGGAAAGATCCTATCCTCCCCTCCTGGTCATAACAAGATATAGGAAGGACCCCATCCTACCATCCTGGCCATAACAAGATATAGGAAGGACCCCATCCTACTCTCCTGGTCATAACACGGTATAGGAAGGACCCCATCCTACTCTCCTGGTCATAACACGGTATAGGAAGGACCCCATCCTACTCTCGTGTCTCAGTCGTCGTCCACTACTGGCAGGGAGCAGCCATAGTTACCTGGCTAAGTCAACTCGTACTACGCAGGTAACGCTGAGTCGTGGTCGATCCTCCAGCAACAAGTGGGGTAAACATTGTCCCGCTGAACCTATCGTGGCGGCTCTGATCTCTTTCTGTCACTCCTACACTGGATCTGATTCCGTCACTGTCGTCTGTCACAATCATTACCACTCTGATCCTATTCTCACCATCGCCGATCTGATCCTATTCTCACCATCGCCGATCTGATCCTATTCTCGTCATTGTCGTTATGACTTTATTTTCATCATTGTTCAATAGTTATTGTCTATAATCTATAGACTTATAATGATAGATTAATGCATTAGACTATAGAAAACCTTATTGTTCTGCTATATGATATATCGGTGACTTACTCACTGTATAACATCATATTACATTATACCAAGTCATTATATGTTCTAGAAGTAAATGTCATATGTATTTATATCACATATGATACAAGAAAAGTGTTGCCAGCACCGAGCAGCAGACACGTCAGTGATACCAACAAAATAACCCTGAGCAAAAAGCTTCCCATTTCCAGCAGACGTCCCTTCCAGGAAGTCCAGAGACGTGCCAACTCTCACTCACGAAACTCTCACTCTCTAATGTACCTTAAAGTCAGTGTCAACTCTCCCCCTCAAATATGGCAGAAGTCACCACAAAAGTAACTTAGAAACGAGTTGTTTAGACTCGTAATGTTCTCGTTTGGTGGGTCAGTGTTGTGTGGGTTGGAACGACCAGCTCTTCCTTGCCCTGGGAGATTTGACCTTTGCCATCTGTGACCTGCAAGGTATACAGTTTGACCTCCCTCAACGGTTGAGAGTTCCCCCCCTCCCCCCCCCCCAACCTCACAATAGTTCCAAGATGACCAAATTACTGTCAAAGCTAAACAAAGCTAAACCCTTCAGTCAAGATGCCCCTTACAAGCAGTAAACCTGACCCTGCGTGTATTCCCTATCTGATAACACGACAATTAATGATCCACAGTAATCAAGTTAACTAATGAAGTAATAAGATAAGAGACGTATCAATAAACAAACTGACTATCTCTTCATTTATCATAATGTGTCATGAATCATATGTCCTTCATTTAAGGTCATATGAGAATACGTCCCTTAAAAAGAACTTCCCCAACATTAAGCAATCCCTTAAATAAGGAGATTATAAATACCTTTCCGACGTTTCTCCCAAGTTTACCTAAACTGCTTCAGCCACCAGACCCTCCCACACCAGGAGACCCCAAGCTTAGCTTCCTCCTCCTCCAGGACAATGATGTCACCAGCTGAAAGCTTTTTCCCCCAGCATGAGCTGAATTCCGTTTGGTTCTATGTGTGCATGTGTGTGTGTGTGTGTGTGTGTGTGTGTGTGTGGCGTGAGGTTAGGCGGTGAGCCAGCGATCTCTGGCAGGTGTTACGTACAGTGTATATCCCTCACTGAGGACCAGCGACAGATGGAAGCATTGTATCAACAGTTCCTCCCACACCTTATTACCTCAAGGACTGGTAGATGGAGGGGGAGAGATGGTAGATGTGTGTCCTTTCTACACACTAGTACATGCGGGATCATAGATAAAATGGGAGGATATTCATAGACGCTTCGTAACGTAGCGTCCTTCCAGTGAGGGAATAAATAGAAAAAGATATGATACTCTCTACACCCCCCCATATAAGCCTTCTCGTGGAATTCCAGTACACCAGCGAAGGTCATTTTGTCCAGACATGGTGCTACCTTACCTCCGGCCTTTTACTACACCGGGACGTTTTTCGAATCGTTAATTTGCATTTCCATTTAGATAGGGACCATTCTCGTCAGAGAGATACCCAGCCTCCTCCTCTTCCCCTTCCCATCTCTTCCATCTCCTTAAGTGACGATGTCTTATTCATACTAGAAAGATGATTATATTCTCGCATCCCCTCCTCCCTCCTTCCTCGCTCCTCCTCCTCCTCCTCTTCCTCCTCCTCCTCACACTCGACATTTTATTATACGATATCGGAAATATATGATATTTTCATGGCAAATCAGGATTTATGTGGATATTATGATAGAGTTATGGCCACTACCTCTGCCTGGCGTGGCAATGTTACTCTGTCGTATTGGCGATAGTCGACCAGTTCTGCCACCGAGGAGGCACTGTAATGTTTCCCTTACGATGGTATGGAATAACTGAATTATTGGGTTATAGTGATTAACGTCTTGAGCACGACGGTACGACCCTTGAGCACGACGGTACGACCCTTGAGCACGACGGCACGACCCTTGAGCACGACGGTACGACCCTTGAGCACGACGGTACGACCCTTGAGCACGACGGTACGACCCTTGAGCACGATGGCTCGACCCTAGAGCACGACGGTACGACCCTAGAGCACGACGATACGACCCTGGAGCACGACGGTATGACCCTAGTGCACGACTGTACGACCCTTGGGCACGACGGTACGACCCTTGAGCACGATGGTACGACCCTAGAGCACGACGGTACGACCCTTCCTCGAGCAAGGCAGTACGACCATTAAGCACTGCGGCACGACCAATGAACACGAGGGATTGCCCCTTCGTCCACACGACTTGTGAGCACGACCTTACGACACTTGAGCAATGCTACTGGTCCTTGAGTACGACTTTACGACCCTTGAGTGTTACGGTACGACCCCCAGTGGGACACAGGTACTACTACCCGTGGTTGTGATGACATGGATGTGTACTCAGCCTTTGACCTGACCTGAGGGTCAGATGAACGACCTGTTCTCATATCTATTGGGTCATAGAGTCGTGTTTAAGGGTCGCACAGTCGTGTTCACTGGGTTGTACTGTCATGATCAAAGATCGTACCGTCGTGCTCACTGGGTTGTACCGTCATGATCAAAGATCGTACCGTCGTGTTCACTGGGTTGTACCGTCATGATCAAAGATCGTACCGTCGTGTTCACCAGGTTTTACCATCATGATCAAGGCTCGTACCGTCGTGTTCACTAGGTTGTACCGTCGTGTTCACTGGGTTGTACCGTCATGGTCAAGGCTCGTACCGTCGTTAAACCGAAGAGATTGAGAGACAAATGAAGACGCGAGCACAGTACATTCGCTGAGCACATCATGCGCACGCATGTTGCACCTCTGGTCCGTCAGTTTACCTTGACGAGAGATTTGAAAAAAGAAAAAAAAGAGGAAAGGGGGGGGAAAGAGGAAAGGGGGGGGGAAGGATCTTCTTGCTTCATCTCTCGCTCTGTGATATGAAGTAAAGAAGATATACCCAGAGAGAGAGAGAGAGAGAGAGAGAGAGAGAGAGAGAGAGAGAGAGAGAGAGAGAGAGAGAGAGAGAGAGAGAGGGACTGTAGATACAATGCTTCCATCTGTCGCTGGTCCTCAGTGAGGGATATACACTGTACGTAACACCCACCAGAGATCGCTGGCTCACCGCCTAAGCTCATGCCACACACACACACACACACACACACACACACACACACACACACACTAGAACCAAACGGAATTCAGCTCATGCTGGGGAAAAAGCTTTCAGCTGGTGACATCATTGTCCTGGAGGAGGAGGAAGCTAAGCTTGGGGTCTCCTGGTGTGGGAGGGTCTGGTGGCTGAAGCAGTTTAGGTAAACTTGGGAGAAACGTCGGAAAGGTATTTATAATCTCCTTATTTAAGGGATTGCTTAATGTTGGGGAAGGTTTTTTAAGGGACGTATTCTCATATGACCTTAAATGAAGGACGTATGATTGATGACACATTATGATAAATGAAGAGAAAGTCAGTTTGTTTAATGATACGTCTCTTATCTTATTACTTCATTAGTTAACTTGATTACTGTGGATCATTAATTGTCGTGTTATCAGATAGGGAATACACGCAGGGTCAGGTTTACTGCTTGTAAGGGGCATCTTGACTGAAGGGTTTAGCTTTGTTTAGCTTTGACAGTAATTTGGTGATCTTGGAACTATTGTGAGGTTGGGGGGGGAGGGGGGGGAGAACTCTCAACCGTTGAGGGAGGTCAAACTGTATACCTTGCAGGTCACAGATGGCAAAGGTCAAATCTCCCAGGGCAAGGAAGAGCTGGTCGTTCCAACCCACACAACACTGACCCACCAAACGAGAACATTACGAGTCTAAACAACTCGTTTCTAAGTTACTTTTGTGGTGACTTCTGCCATATTTGAGGGGGAGAGTTGACACTCACTTTAAGGTACATTAGAGAGTGAGAGTTTCGTGAGTGAGAGTTGGCACGTCTCTGGACTTCCTGGAAGGGACGTCTGCTGGAAATGGGAAGCTTTTTGCTCAGGGTTATTTTGTTGGTATCACTGACGTGTCTGCTGCTCGGTGCTGGCAACACTTTTCTTGTATTATATGTGATATAAATACATATGACATTTACTTCTAGAACATATAATGACTTGGTATAATGTAATATGATGTTATACAGTGAGTATGTCACCGATATATCATATAGCAGAACAATAAGGTTTTCTATAGTCTAATACATTAATCTATCATTATAAATCTATAGATTATAGACAATAACTATTGAACAATGATGAAAATAAAGTCATAACGACAATGACGAGAATAGGATCAGATCGGCGATGGTGAGAATAGGATCAGATCAACAATGGTGAGAATAGGATCAGATCGGCGATGGTGAGAATAGGATCAGATCAACAATGGTGAGAATAGGATCAGATCGGCGATGGTGAGAATAGGATCAGATCGACGATGGTGAGAATAGGATCAGATCGGCGATGGTGAGAATAGGATCAGAGTGGTAATGACTGTGACAGATTCACGACGACAGTGACGGAATCAGATCCAGTGTAGGAGTGACAGAAAGAGATCAGAGCCGCCACGATAGGTTCAGCGGGACAATGTTTACCCCACTTGTTGCTGGAGGATCGACCACGACTCAGCGTTACCTGCGTAAGTACGAGTTGACTTAGCCAGGTAACTATGGCTGCTCCCTGCCAGTAGTGGACGACGACTGAGACACGGAGAGTAGGATGGGGTCCTTCCTATACCGTGTTATGACCAGGAGGGTAGGATGGGGTCCTTCCTATACCGTGTTATGACCAGGAGAGTAGGATGGGGTCCTTCCTATATCTTGTTATGGCCAGACACATAAGATCGGGTCTTTCCTATACCGTGTTATGACCAGGAGTGTTGTATGACGCCCTTCGTTTCTTTTTTTGTCTTTCTTATTGCTCCCATGATCATAGAATGTTGTCTATCCTATACTTCAAATCTACGTAAAGGTAAGTACCTCTAGATGCCCTGCAGAAAGGAGAAACCTAACCCTCCTTATCTGATAAGACCACATCGGTCGGTGAGACAGCACAAATCATCAACAAAAGCAATGCAAAAAAATTAATCATTGGATCCACAGCAATTGTAATTTCCCATTGACTCCAACATCACTTACAATTACATTTGATTTTTCATCAAGTGACAATACCAAATTATATGCGTCTTAAGAGCTACTTCTTCCTTTTTCAAAAACCCTTCCCCTCCACCAATATGTTCTTTTAGGTTTGGGAATTACTTAAAAAACAATTCCGACATGTCCAATCCAAGATCTCACAAAAACTGCTCCAACACATGGGTAGGTAGAAGACCTCCTACGAACACCACTGCTAAGATACTCCAAGCTTATCTACGTACACCACTGCCAAGATACTCCAAGCTTATCTACGAACACCACTGCTAAGATACTCCAAGCTTATCTACGTACACCACTGCCAAGATACTCTAAGCTTATCTACGAACACCACTGCCAAGATACTCCAAGCTTATCTACGAACACCACTGCCAAGATACTCCAAGCTTATCTACGAACACCACCGCCAAGATACTCCAAGCTTATCTACGTACACCACTGCCAAGATACTCCAAGCTTATCTACGACCACCACTGCTAAGATACTCTAAGCTTATCTACGTACACCACAGCCAAGATACTCCAAGCTTATCTACGTACACCTCTGCCAAGATACTCCAAGCTTATCTACGTACACCACTGCCAAGATACTCCAAGCTTATCTACGTACACCTCTGCCAAGATACTCCAAGCTTATCTACGTACACCACTGCCAAGATACTCCAAGCTTATCCACTGAGGGATGAAAAAGTATTTGTCACTGCCAAATAACATTTTCCTAACATGACTTGATTTCAATTTGCTTACGTATGTAGCGTGAAATTACGTGGCGAGTCCCACCCTCCCCTCCCTCCCACCTCTGCTGGGCGATAAGTACTGTGAGCAATTTTTTTTTTTTATCTCTCTCTCTCTCTCTCTCTCTCTCTCTCTCTCTCTCTCTCTCTCTCTCTCTCTCTCTCTCTCTCTCTCTCTCTCTCTCTCTCTCTCTCTCTCTCTCTCTCTCTCTCTCTCTCTCTCTCTCTCTCTCTCTCTCTCTCATTTAGGGTCCCTGCTGCTGCCAAGTTGGCCCACTCTCTCTCTCTCTCTATCTCTCTCTCTCTCTCTCTCTCTCTCTCTCTCTCTCTCTCTCTCTCTCTCTCTCTCTCTCTCTCTCTCTCGGTACATCGCCCTTACGTCGCGTGCGCCATAGCGTGCGCGACGTTGGGAAAGAACAACTATATTTGTTTCAATCTTTTTTTTTTCAACCCCACAAAAAAAAATAACACATTGAATTTAACCCGTTGACATTTCGTCTCTGTGTGTGTGTAATCTCTCCCTGGTTGACGAGAGTTCATAGAATTGAACACACGGTGGCGCGCACAGCAAGGCCAGCTCTGTGGTGTTCATATTTGCTCAGCAAGTCGTCTTAAAGTTATATAAGTTTCCTATAAGATTTATATATATATATATATATATATATATATATATATATATATATATATATATATATATATATATATATATATATATATATATATATATATATATATATATCAGACGCAAGTCGTTTTATAACAAGAAAAGGAAGTCAGAAACTTGATATAAGAGATTTAGTCGCCTATATTAACACACACACACACACACACACACACACACACACACACACACACACACACACTGACACTGGACACTACTTAAGCATCGCTGAAGTTCATCTTGGTAAATCTGATCATCTGAACAATGGTGAACATTGCCTGAAAAACAGTGAACATTATTCAAACGTCTTTGAACAACATCAGAAGAACGACGAACACTACTTAAAAGGCTTTGAACACCATCTGAACACTGCTGAACACTAGCTGAGCAACGCTGAGTATCATTTGAACAACAGTGAACACTATTTTGACAGAAGTGAACACAAGCTGGACAACAATGAAAGCCATCATGACAACAATGAACAGCTTTGAATTCTATCTAAGCAGCACTGAACACCATATGAACAATATCAGAAACAACAGTGAACACCATCTCAACACTACTTGAACAGCGCTGAACACTATCTGAACACCAACTGAACAGCACTGAACACCACGTAATAACTCTATGAACAGCAGTGAACGCCATCTAAAAACTCTATGAACAGCATTGAACACCATCTAAAAACTCTATGAACAGCATTGAACACCATCTAAAACCTCTATAAACAGCACTGAACACCATCTAAAAACTCTAAGAACATCACTGAACACCATCTCATACTCTCTGAACACCGTTCAACGCCATGTGAACACCGTTGAACGCCCTGTGAGACACACCATACATACACTAGGGAGCCCTGTACTACATGCAGTTGATATTTCACAAAGGCACCAACAAGGAAGGGTTATAGACCAGGCCACAATATATATGGTCTCGTATTTTGTACCACACACACACACACACACACACATGCATATATATTATCCCTGGGGATAGGGGAGAAAGAATACTTCCCACGTATTCCCTGCGCCTCGTAGAAGGCGACTAAAAGGGGAGGGAGCGGGGTGGTGCTGGAAATCCTCCCCTCTCGCTTTTGAATTATCCAAAAGAAGGAACAGAGAAGGGGGCTAAGTGAGGATATTCCCTCAAAGGCTCAGTCCTCTGTTCTTAACGCTACCTCGCTAACTCGGGAAATGGCGAATAGTATGAAAAAAAAAAATGGCTAAACTGGCTGAAACTGTCATTACTCTTTACTATATCTACAATCTTTTATTTTCTTTATTTCTAAAGCTTCGAACGAGGTGTTTTGTTCTTACAAAGGCAAACTAAGACACCATCTACTCGTCCCCTTAGATAGATACATTGAGTCCCCTAACGTCGAGGCCATCTCGCTCAAAATTAGTCTACCCACAGCCAAGACTTTATTCATAATCCCTGTCTTTCGAACTCACTCTTCCAGCTCGGTAGCACTCGGGCTTGTTAGCTGGCTTCTGCCACGAAGCGTTACGCTCCAGATCTTCCCGTCCACACGCAGGGGGTTCCTGCATGATGCGGGAGGCGTCAGCGCACACCTCAGAGAGAGTGAGTGAGAGGTGTGGCCAAGGAGGATCCAGTCGTTCCACTGCGTTGTGTCGCCGATGAAGCAACGTTGTCTCTCTCTCTCTCTCTCTCTCTCTCTCTCTCTCTCTCTCTCTCTCTCTCTCTCTCTCTCTCTCTCTCTCTCTCTCTCTCTCTCTCTCTCTCTCTCTCTCTCTCTCTCTCATCCCATCAACCGTGGCGTCCCTTGGGGCTCTAACCTGTCGCCTACTCTCTTTCTTTTACTCTCCGTGGATAATCTTCGCTCTTGCCTCCAGTGCCAATCAACCTAACATGTCCAGCTCCACTCGACACACTTCAACTCACTCCTCCTCCCAAATCCAATCTCTCTGTTACTTTTTCTCCCACTGAACATATCTTTTTTTTTCCTTTTATTAACCTAGACTTGAGCGTCGCTGGAGAAAGTAGAAGCCACAACCTAGTTATAATCCATTGCGAAAAAGAAAGCAAAATTTCTACCTTAACTCCTGTCTGAGTCTCACTCCTCTTCTCGTCCTCAGTCTCAAAATACCGCAGTGCAGTAATATAACTATGTTAGGCATAACCTTATCCTCCCTCCCTTCCCTCCCCCCCTCCGCCCAGTCTTATTAACCCCACATAATGAACTTTGGAATCGTTGCTTCTCAAAAGCTGAGTCTGTTTTATGGGTGTAAGAAATAGTTTCATGTGTCAGCAGCTGTTCCATTTTAGAGAGACGTATTACAAGCGTCATATAATCTTGTTTACATTCTTTTAGGGCATGAGAGATATCGTATTCCCATCGTGTGCCAATACCTTTCTCCCCGACGACTCAACTGAGAGATACATAGATATCTTTAGTCTTTTCAGCTCATGTCGGATGAAAAGGGAAATGGCTAACCAAGAGTTTGTCACCCACACATTTCTTCAGGCTTAAAAGACAAGTATCGTGAATACAAGCTTGAGACTAATTCTTGAGGAAAACGCGTTGAAAACAGATCTATCCACATCGTCTTGTATTTGGCGGTGGAGTGGATTCTGGTGACGAACATCGGATGATATCATATCCATCCATTTGGGGGCAAGTTTTTTTTGGAACATCTATGAGAACGGCCTTCATACCCACACACACACACACACACACACATACGAACATACCTATGCTTATACACGCATACTGTAACATCCAACATATTTTCTTCTTTTCTTTTTGTACGTTGGAGGCTCCAGTGACAGACAAGGCTGCACATCGAGGCCAGACCTTAATTGAAACATAGAGAGGATTATGAGAGGGAGGGAAAAAAAGAGAGAGACAGAGAGAAAGTATTCGCGAATTTCGAAGATTGTGAAAAAAAAAAAACCTGTCCTTTGGAATGTACTGGGGCGTAGTGACTGTGTGGGAAAGACACGAGGAAGCAAGGGAGTTCCCAAAGCTTCGACGTGTAAGGAAAGAAATAGAGGTATCGTCAAGCATTTTCGTACACAAGCGAGCATTCGTACATACGATCGTTCACAGGCTCTCACAGGAACACACACACACACACACACACACACACACACACACACACACCCTGGCACAAATACAGAAGAGGAAAAAAACATAAGGAACACGGTGAGCCTGGATGAGGGAGTTTAAATAGCAGGATTTGTAACCCCCTTCTGGAAGAGTCTAAGGGATTAACGTGTTGCAACCCTTGAAGGCAAAGCTACTTAATCCCTTGGGTTGCAACATCGCTGAATACATCACTGAATAATCAGGAGACACAGAACTGCAAAGAATCAGGAAACACAGAACTCCAAAGAATCAGGAGACACAGAACTCCGAAGAATCAGGAGACACAGAACTTCGAAGAATCAGGAGACACAGAACTCCAAATAAAGATGTGACAAAGGTGAGAGAGAGAGAGAGAGAGAGAGAGAGAGAGAGAGAGAGAGAGAGAGAGAGAGAGTTGAGGTTGGAGTGTACGCGCATACTTCAGAATAAAGTTAGAAATAAGATACCTTAAAAAAAGATTATATGTATATATATATATATATATATATATATATATATATATATATATATATATATATATATATATATATATATATATATATATATATATATATATAATATATATATATATATATATATGTATGAAGGACTGAAGACGGCAGATACTACAGCAAGGACTTCAATCCTCTTTACCTAAGAGTGTCACAAACAAATACACTTGGAGTGTAAACCAAGAGATACACTAGACGTCCCTTGTTACGAGGAGAACATACAAGCGAAATGCTGAAAGCAAAATGACGAATGATGGTTAGGAAAAATAAAATGTCGTTGAATTTCTTTACAAAAGGAAAAAAAAAGAAAGTAGAAGGTATTACAGACGTCCAGTATTGTGTTACTACGGTACACAGGCAATGTACCCACACCGTACCCTTGAGAAGAGGTACATTCCTATGGTACACTTGGAGCACGTCAATATTTCGTACTACGGAGAAGCGGTAGACGGTTATGGTACCACGGTAAAGCGGTACACCACTATGGTACTACGGTGAAGCTGTTCACCGTTATGGTACCACGGTAAAGCGGTACACCACTATGGTACTACGGTGAAGCGGTACACCACTATGGTACCACGGTGAAGTGGTATACCACTATGGTACCACGGTGAAGCGGTACACCACTATGGTACCACGGTGAAGTAGTATACCACTATGGTACCACGGTGAAGCGGTACACCACTATGGTACCACGGTGAAGTGGTATACCACTATGGTATCACGGTGAAGCGGTACACCACTATGTTACCACGGTGAAGCGGTACACCACTATGTTACCACGGTGAAGCGGTACACTGGTATGGTACTACGGTGAAGCGGTACATTGCTATGGCACACTGACAGACCCAAACTTCAGCATATCACAAATTTGTCTTTGGTTCCCAATAACACAAACTGTAATACCTAGGCGATGGGAGGAGGAAATATAGATCCACAACAATCCACAACCCGGGCAAGTAAGACACAATAAACAACACAACAGAGGAAATGAGACCAAGAGAATCAGTCTAGCAAGACTCAAACCTATATATATTGCTGCTCTTTTTTTGCATTGGCTTTCTAAACCAGAAGTGGATTCACGCAAGGGGAGGAGGGGGGAAGGAACATTGAACAGCGTTTAGACCTGTAGGAAGGAAGTCAAAGAGGGAGATATAAAGGACGAGATAATAGGACTAGAAGGCTTCAGAATTGGTCGACAGTTTTTGAGGAAGAGGGTCAAAGGTTAACACAAGTGGAGGGAGATGGGATAAAGAAACGGAGGGAGGGGGGTCAGGTAAGAGCACACGACGAGTGTCATCAGACGGGAGGAGGGAGTTAGGTCCATGGGTGGCGCCAAGGTCATGAGAAAAGTGGAAGACATAGAGACTGCATCAATTTGCAAGGGGACTTAAACAAAAGTCCAAAGTTGGTCTGACGCACGGTTGATGAAAT
>NC_092288.1:14312728-14317728 GCF_036320965.1 Panulirus ornatus | reverse complement strand
GTATGACTGTACACGATCGAATCACGAGAATCGAAAGACCCTGAGTGAAGTCCATCTCACATAATTGTTTACCTCCTTCCTCCCGTATGGGTTGTTGAACCCCGGGGTGATGTATTTAGGCTCATTTAGATACACAGGTCTTGGGTACGCAGGCATCCGTACGACGTGATGACATTACTGGGAACTCTGGCTCGACTGTCTGGTGATGATGATGTCGAGAAGAGAGAGAGACACACACACACATGTGTTGATTCCTGGGAACCACACAGAGACTGAGAGAGGATAGAACGCACGTGTGCTGTTGTTCAAGCGCACGAGAGAGAGAGAGAGAGAGAGCGAGAGAGAGAGAGAGAGAGAGAGAGAGAGAGAGAGAGAGAGAGAGAGAGAGAGAGAGAGAGAGAGAGAGAGAGAGAGAGGATGGACAGGGTGTAGTGTGGGTAGGTGGGTGGGCGAGGATGGGTTTAGTGGTGGTAGGCGGGCGGGTGGGTGGAGGCGTGAGGGATAAAGTACCCAAGTGTTCATCATCTCTCAGTCCTGACAGGTTCCCAATTAGGTCCAGCAAGGGATCCTTGCTTGCCTCTCCTCTTTATCCCCTCACCAAGTCAGTCCAACTCGCACTATGGAAGGGGAAGGTACCTCACACACTTCTTTTTTTTTCCCCATCACCCTGTCTCTCTCTCTCTCTCTCTCTCTCTCTCTCTCTCTCTCTCTCTCTCTCTCTCTCTCTCTCTCTCTCTCTCTCTCTCTCTCTCTCTCTCTCTCTCTCTCTCTCTCTCTCAATATAAAAAAAGAAAAGAGAACGCGGGATGGATGGAACCATCAAAGTCAATTACACTGGGGAGGCCAATCTGACAGAGATGGACCTGTGAAACTTGATTCCCTCACCCCTGCGACAGCAACTTGTTCTCTGCTCCCACAGTCGAGAGGAGGATGGGAGGAAAAGAAGAGAAGAGAATCGTAGGCCTTCAGAGAGAGAGAGAGAGAGAGAGAGAGAGAGAGAGAGAGAGAGAGAGAGAGAGAGAGAGAAGGCACGTTAGATATCTCTTTCTCTCTCTCTAGTCTCTCGTGAGCTTAGGAGGAACATTCTCTCTCTCTCTCTCTCTCTCTCTCTCTCTCTCTCTCTCTCTCTCTCTCTCTCTCTCTCTCTCTCTCTCTCTCTCTCTCTCTCTCTCCCCCCCCCCCACTAAGACTCTAGTTCTAACCTCTACCCCACCTCGCCCTCCCCCAAAAAAGGGTGGATCTTCCGGGCATAATCTCCATCGCCAAGGCTTGTGAGAAATGGCCCCCTTTAAGCCAGCGTGCTACAGCCAAGGGGGAGAGGAGAGAGAGAGAGAGAAGAGAGAGAGAGAGAGAGAGAGAGAGAGAGAGAGAGAGAGAGAGAGAGAGAGAGAGAGAGAGAGAGAGAGGAGCACGACTGGAGAATACAATCACGCGGGGGGGCAAGATAGGTGTATCAACCCGACTGTATAAAACTGTATTTTGGTTTATATTCAATATAGAATCGCCCCCTCCCACCATCGAACCCTGGCCGAACCCGAAGACTGGCCTGGATGATGACAGTGGATGACGAAGGAAAAGGGAATTCCACGACCCAACGCGAGGAAGGACTGAAACGCCACTGACGCAAGCAAGGACTGAGACGCCACTGACGCAAGCAAGGACTGAGACGCCATTGACGCAAGCAAGGACTGAAACGCCATTGACGCAAGCAAGGACTGATACTTGTATCACAGGCCATGACTGCTTTCCCCCTCACCCCTGGCCACCACTCAACCCCTCTCTGGCCACCACTCCACCCCTCTCTGGCCACCACTCCACCCCTCTCTGGCCACCATTCCACCCCTCTCTGGCTACCACACCCTGCCTGGACCAAGACTCGAAACCCAGCCCACTTATATCCAGACAGGGGCGCTGCCCACAACACCACGTTGTCCTTATTCTCTCGTCTGCTGATTCCAACATTCAAAATTAATCTCCACATGTGTGTTCTTTTTTTTTTCTCTCGTTGGCTACCAACACTGATCATATTAGTCATTTGATATGCCACGATGTATATACTTGTGGTGGCGATGTTTATAGTTATGTTGCTTTGTAGTGAGGGAACAAAGGGCTTTATGAGCTATTGTTAGCGTGTGTGTGTGTGTGTGTGTGTGTGTGTGTGTGTGTGTGTAAGGGTGATTACCATTTCTATGTTATTGGAAGAGAGTTATGCTCTCGTGTTGATCCGTCTCTTAACTTTTGGACATATGAGCAATGTCATTAGTCTTACACACAGACACAGACAGACAAACACACACACACACACACACACACACACACACACACACACACACACACACACGCACACACATATTCACACACACACACACACACACACACACACACACACACACACACCAACCTAAGCCTAGAACGGATATAATTACCTATTTGCATTGTACGGGAAGGACGTGTTACGTCTGTGTATGTGTGTGTGTGTGTGTGTGTGTGTGTGTGTGTGTGTGTTTCTTACTCTCCCACCTTGTTCATGCCAACACATTTATACACGAACATTCCCCTGTTGTCAGCCAAGCGAGGAAATTTACAAGGAAAATGGTAATGCAATTTAACTTTTTACACACTTAAAGACCTTCTCATCTCGGCCATGCGAGTATCTCCTCTGTATGGATAGTGTTCAATTCTCTTTAGTAAGTCGATGATGGAATAAAGCATTCAAAAAAAAAAAAAAGAGGTTAGGATGTCGTTAGAGGAGGGGAATTCTCGTTATATACAGTGGGAAGAAAAATGAATTTATTCTACTTTCGTAGATGAACAAATTTCTTCATCCCATTTGTTTATGAAAGTGTTCCATGTTTTTCGTGGGGAAAACATCTATAGGGTTTGATGATAGATTTATATGAAGGGATGATATACGTAATGAGTATATATATTTATATATATATATATATATATATATATATATATATATATATATATATATATATTTTTTTTTTTTTTTTTTTGCTTTGTCGCTGTCTCCCGCGTTTGCGAGGTAGCGCAAGGAAACAGACGAAAGAAATGGCCCAACCCACCCCCATACACATGTATATACATACGTCCACACACGCAAATATACATACCTACACAGCTTTCCATGGTTTATATATATACATAGGTATTATGTTTAATGACATTTTATCGTTATCCTTCGATTTAGTGTATCAGTTATACGTAAAACTGAGTGTTTTCTTCACTTCTTATGCGGATTTAACGTTGTTAAGTCAACTATGTCGTTAATTAAGTAAGTAGAGTGTATCATATTTTCTAAGTAAGTCAGATGTGTCTCTCTTATTCAGTAAGTTGAAATAGACTCTTTCATTTTTAAGTAAGTTGACTGTCCCGGTATGTAAAACTTTTCAAACAAGTTCAGAGCCACGATTCTTAGAACTTTTTTTCAGTAAGTTCAGTGCCATGGTTCTTAGAACTTTTTATTTAAGTTCACGGTTCTCAAAGATTTATGAGCAAGTCTTGTGCCACGGTTCTTAGAACTTTACGAGCAAGTTCTCTGCCACGGTTCTTAGAACTTTATGTGCAAGTCCTGTGCCACGGTTCTTAAAACTTTTCAGGTAAGTTCTGTACGTCAATTTTCCAGTCATTTCTCTTATATACATTTTGAAAAGATGAATTCTCAAGTTTTCCTTTGAAAGCAATATATTTTTCTTAAGTAATTACATCTTCGCTTTTTTTCTCTTCTCATGTCATCATATTCACGAAATGAACCCCAGACTGGCAATGGTGTAATCCTGAACATATAAGAAGAAATGGAATGAAAGGAGATAAAAGAGAAAACAATAACATAAAGGAGTTCTATTGAGCTGGAAAGGTAATTGACACTAGCCAAAATAACTGGGGGATCAGTGATTATCCAATTAGCCTTTGTCAGGACCAATCTTTGCTGCCGGGTGATTGGATGCGTAGTTAACCCTTTGAGTTGTGTCCCTATATATGTATATATATATATATATATATATTCCTATGAGTCCCAATGACACCAAGAATCTTTTAGTTCTCTCTTTTGTTAATAATTTCACTTTACTTCCCATTTTGGCTAAATCCTTTAATGTAAATGTTGCCTTCAACAGCAGTAATAATATTAAGAATATCTTACTAAGGAACTCACCAAAAAATTCTCCTGGATGCATTTATAAAGTGTCATGTAGAAATTGTGATAAGTTGTATGTTGGGTGGACTGGTAAGGATCTTTCTGACTTTTTTTTTATTTTCCAAAAGAAGGAACAGAGGGGGCCAGGTGAGGATATTCCAAAAAAGGCCCAGTCCTCTGTTCCTAACGCTACCTCGCTAATGCGGGAAATGGCGAATAGTTTAAAAGAAAGAAAAAAGATATATATATATATATATATATATATATATATATATATATATATATATATATATATATATATATATATATATATATATATATATATATATATATATTATAGACATATATTCTGCAATACATGTATACTTTACATATGTCATTTGTTAATATTCTTATCTCGGTATAAAAATTATATTCAACGCTCGCAAATGCTATTACCGCTACACGAACTATTTCCTAAGGTAATTCACCCGTGTCACAATTACATGTTCATGGAATCCAGTCTCATTTCCAAAGGATTTGTAGGGCACTTCTTTCAGTATGTGGTTCGAAGGTAAATTGCTCATCCCTTATAGATCTATTACCTATTATCAATGTCTTCTTCTCTTCGCGTTCAAAATTGCTCATAATGTGCCTCCCTTCTGGGTGTAATTGTGCCTACCTTCTGGGTGTAGCTTTCTCTTGCCACGACCGGCATCCACCCAGTGTATTTCTCTGTAGCAATATTGCATGAGGTCCTCGCTATGATACTCATATGGATCAGTATTCTCTGGAGTATTGGCTCAAATGTTTCTCTACAGCACTATTCCACAATGTGACCACCCCTCTGTTCAGGTATATTTGATACCTTTTACATAGA